>NC_052160.1:20568950-20861162 GCF_902713615.1 Scyliorhinus canicula | reverse complement strand
CCCCCTCCTCCTGACCCTTCTGAATCCCCTCCACCTGACCCCCATCATCCCCTCCTGGCCCCACCCCGATCTCCTGTCACCCTGAACTTGGTATGGAATCTTCCGTTGTGGGGTGGGGTGTGATCCTCCCCACCACAGAGGATTTGGACAACCTGCTACCTCACAGGGTTGTGGGAGGAGGGAATATTGCAAGCTCCGTGGTTCCACCAGTTCCACCGCTGCTCCTCCTGTGAGGGTGCATCACTGCATGGCATTATGGAAAATTAAAGAAGCCTCACGTTGTTTAACACGGTCACTTTTTCACTATTCTGGCAGGTGAATGTAGAAAATTCAAGGAGAAATTTATGAAGTGTCTCCGAGAGAGTAAGTTTGATAATTCTCTGTGCAGAGAGGAATCAAAGGAATACCTGGAGTGCAGAATGGAAAGGTACAGTGCCCAAACAAGGGAACTTTGGAAATGTCAACGTTACAACCAAATTCTTTATAATTAAGTGTTAATTTAACATTTAAAATTGTATACTGAATAATAAATCTTTTCTAACCATTTCTATTGCACACATTTTTTATATAGTCCCCCCCCCCCCCCCCCCCCCCCCCATTCCCTTGAACATTGAATGTGGTTTGGAATTCTGAAGCAGAATCATGAAAAAATTAATTTATAATTTTATAATTCTCAGCCCCTTCTTCAATCCTCCAATCCTTAGGGCAGTTGAGGCAGGGGTAAGCATGCTGCTGTGCAGAGGGCCCTGGGTGTCCTGGTGCATGAGTCGCAAAAAGTTGGTTTACAGGTGCAACAGGTGATTAAGAAGGTGAATGGAGTTTTGTCCTTCATTGCTAGAGGGATGGAGTTTAAGACTAGGGACGTTATGCTGCAACTGTATAAGGTGTTAGTGAGACCACACCTGGAGTATTATTTTTAGTTGTGGTCTCCTTACCTGAGAAAGGACATACTGGCACTAGAGGGTGTGCAGAGGAGATTCACTAGGTTAATCCCAGAGTTGAGGGGGTTGGATTACGAGGAGCGGTTGAGTGGACTGGGACTATACTCGTTAGAATTTAGAAGGATGTGGGGGCATCTTATATAAATATATAAAATTATGAAGGGAATAGATAGGATAGACGTGGGCAGGTTGTTTCCACTGGCGGGTGAAAGCAGAGCTCGGGGGCATAGCCTCAAAATAGGGGGAAGTAAATTTAGTACTGAATTTAGGAGGAACTTCTTCAATCAAAGGGTTGTGAATCTATGAAATTCCTTGCCCAGTGAAGCAGTTGAGGTGACAATCCTGATTCTTTTGCTGTCAGTCTGGTCTCAATAAAATTTGAGACTGATTTGCAGGTATCAATTATTGTTTATTTTAACCAGCTAGCTGGGGTGACTCACTCTAGTGGGAGAGCAGGACACAACCAGTCTCGTGAATCTTCAACAGCCAGAGTGAACAAAGAGACAAAACATTTCTGTACAGATACATTCAAGTTGCATCAAATTTCACATACATACGACCAAATAAGGCAACAGTAATGAATGCAAAATTCCCATAGGCTATCCCTATATACTTCTTGACCTGGCCATATATCCTGATTGGCTCATTTCACATTCCTCAGCCCTGGGCTCACTTAACATTCTTCAGCCCTTGGGGGGGCCCCTTTCACTCAGCATTCTCGTCCTAGCAATTACCCATCCCCCCATCCAAGCCATGCTTTGCCCAGTTCCTTTGTTCCGGCTCCTATACCCGGGTATCCTCTATATTATCCTAACTAATTATCCCATTTTGTATCACATTCGTTTGTTCAATTCCTCAGAGGGTCCTTCGTTAAATGTTTTCAAGATAAAGATAGATAGTTTTTTTTGAAGAATAAAGGATTATAGCGTTCGTGCGGGCAAGTGGAGCTGACTCCACAGATCAGCCATTGAATGGTGGAGCAGGCTCGAAGGGCCCGATGGCCTACTCCTGCTCCTAGTTCTTATGTTCTTGTATGGTTCCTCCAGCCTTCATAATTCAAAAGATCATTTCATGTAAAAACATTGACCCCCCCTAAGAGGCTGTGTGCCTGGCTGATGAATCTGGAACACAGGGTCACAGTCTCAGAAGAAAGACTCAACCATTAGGACCGAGCTGTAGAGAAATGTCTTCACTCAAAAGGGTTGTGAATGTTTGAAATTCATTCTGTAACCTCCCCCAATTGCATTTGGTGTGTCAACGTCTTTATCTCAAGTGTCTGGGATGGGCCTTGAAACACAATCTGCTTGCTCAAGAGGCATGAGTGTCAAAGCTGACATTGAAGTCATTACTTTGTCTTAAGAGTGCCTTTGCCCAGAAGAGTGCTAAATAATGGGTGCACATGACTTCAGCACTGGCCACCCAACACTGCATGCGTTTAATAATTCTCCTGTTCTACAGGCAGCTGATGACAAAGGAGCCACTGGAGAAACTGGGATTCAAAGATCTCCTTGACAGTAATGCA
Organism: Scyliorhinus canicula; assembly: GCF_902713615.1. NCBI lineage: Eukaryota > Metazoa > Chordata > Chondrichthyes > Carcharhiniformes > Scyliorhinidae > Scyliorhinus > Scyliorhinus canicula. Next base: position 20,858,699 of record NC_052160.1, on the reverse strand, counting down.
GCAGATAAACAGCAGCAGATGAAAACCTAACAGGAGGAATTCACATTGTATCTGCAGACGAAAAGGACCATTGATGGACTTATTTTCATACTGAATCTGTATATATTGTAAAAGTTTCTTTACTGTGTAATAAAATGTGGATTAAATACTTAGAATTATTTATTCTTTTTTTAACTCTAGAATGCATTTTAGCCCTTACACCCATAAGACTCAGGAGCAGATGTAGGCCATTATCGATTCTGCTGTCATTCAATGAGACCATGACTGATCTGATGTGATAATCCTCAACTCCCCTTTCCTGCTTTATTCCCATAACCCTTGATCCCCTTACTGATTAATCACAGCCTTGAACATACTTAACAACCCAGCCTCTACAACCCTCAGGGATCAAGAATTCTACAGATTCGCTACCTCTCAAGAGAAGACATTCCTCCTTAGCTCTTGTCTTAAATGGGAAACCCCTTACATTTTCTCTGGTCACAGTCCAAAGACTTGGATTGGTTAGGTGGCTTGGCCATGATAAATTGCCCTTAGTGACCAAAAAGGTGAGGAGGGGTGATTGATTTACGGGGATAGGGTGGAATTGAGGGCTTAAGTGGGTCGGTGCAGGCTCGATGGGCCAAATGGCCTCCTGCACTGTATGTTCTCTGTCATAGACTTCCCAAAAGGGGTTACAACCTCCCATCTTTTATCCCTCTTCGAATCCTATATGCCTCAATAAGGTCGCCTCTCATTCTTCTAAATTCCAATGAGTACAAGCCCAACCTCATAAGTCTGTGGCTGTGAGTGGTGCTGCAGGATTCTCCAGCGTGCGATTAGCGATGCAAAAGCCAGGGCATCGGCCCTCTTCCCCATACGTAGTTCTGGCTGGTCCAACACCCCAAAGACTGCCACTCTTGGGCATGGCTCCACCCTCACCCCCACAACCTTGGACATAGCCTCAATGAAGGCTGTCCAGAACCCTACATGTCTGGGGCAGGCCCAGAACATGTGGGCGTGTTTGGCTGGTCCTCCTTGGCACAGCTGGCATTTATCCTTCACCGCCGGAAGAACCTGTTCATTCGGGTTCTGGTTAGGTGCGCTCTGTGCACCACTTTAAACTGCATGAGGCTGAGCCTTGCGCAGGAGGAGGTGGAGTTGACCCTGCTCAGTGTTTTGCTCCAGAGTCCCCAACCCACTTCCGTACCAAGCTTGTCCTCTCATTTTTACCTGGCTCCATCCAGTGGTGTTCTTGCCCTTTCCAGCAGTCATCCATAGATATTCAAACAATTCCCCCTCTCCTTCCTGTCCGTGTTTATTAGCTCCTCCAATAAAGTGTCTCTTGGGGCCCGAGGGTACCTCGTCGTCTCCTTGCGGAGGAAGTGTTTGATCTAAAGATGCTGGAGTTCCTGTCCTGTCGGTAGCTCCAGATCTTCCGTCAGTTCGTTCAGGGTTACAAATCTCCCCTATGTGAAAGTCCCTGACTGCCAGTGCCCCCCCCCCCCCCCCCCCCCCCGGTCCTTTCTCCATTTTTTGAAGGTGGTGTCGAGCGTGGCTAGCGGGAATTTGTGGTTGCCACAGAAGGGGGGCATGGAGAACATCTCGGTTAAACCGAAATGCTGCCTCATTTGGTTCCATGCCATCAATGTGGCTACCACCACTGGGCAGGATTGTATTTTGCCCGGGGGAGATGGGAACGCTTTGCAGGAAGACTCCTCCAGCCTCACCCATTCCATGTTGGGTTCTCATATCCATCCCTGCGGATGAATCTGAACAGGAAGAGGAACCTTAGCAGTAGGTTCATCTTGATCGTCTGCACCCTCCCCCGCCCGGGAAAGCGGGAGCGCATCCCAACTCTGTAGGTCCTTTTTAACTTCTTTCGGCAGACTGGTCAGATTCCACTTCTGGATCCATGTCCAGTCATGGGCTATCTGCATCTCCGGTAGCAGAATTTGATTTGGGCTAGTTTGAATGGGTTCACTGGGAATGCCTCGCTCTTGCCCAGGTCGAGTTTGTCACCCGGGAAGACCTCAAACCCTCCAGGACCTTCATGATTGCTTTCAGTCCGTTCAGTGGGTCTGAGGCATAAAGAAGAAGGTCATCCGCATAGAGTGAGACTCTGTGCTCTCTGCCTCCTCTTTTGTTGCCCACCAGTCTTTCGCTTCCCGCAGGGCGATCGTCAAGGGTTCGATTGCCAGGGCGAACAAGATGGAGGACAGTGGGCATCCCTGCCTTGTGGGCAGCACGGTGGCGCAGTGGGTTCGCCCTGCAGCCTCACGATGCCAAGGTCCCAGATTCAATCCCGACTCTGGGTCACTGTGTGGAGTTTTCACATTCTCCCCTTGTCTGCGTGCGTTTCACCCCCACAATCCAAAGATGTGCACGGTAGGTGGATTGGCCATGCTAAATTGCCCCTTAATTGGAAAAAATGAATTGGGTACACTAAATTTATTTTTAAAAATCCCTGTCTTGTGCCTTCTGTGCAACTGGAAGTATTCAGTGCTGGTGGTGTTGGTCCAAATGCTCACCTTGGGGTGTTGTACAGGATTTTCACCCAGGAGGTAAACCACTTCCTACCCCAAACCACCCCAGTACCTCAAAGAGGTACATCCACTCGACTCTGTCGAAGGCCTTCTTTGTGTACAGGGAGACGATCATATCTGGTGTTCTCTCTCCCCAGATGGCGTCATTATTACATTTAGCAGGTACCTGGGGTGGAATTCTCCGACCCCCCCGCCGGGTCGGAGAATCGCCGGCGGGCCGCGTGTATCGCGCCACGCTGTCCCGATGCAGGTACGCGATTCTCTGCAGAGTGGAGAATCGGCGCCACTGGGGCTGACGTGGTCGGCGCGGCGCCGGTCAGGGTATGCGGCGACTCTCCGGCCCAGGCCGGCGCGCCAATTTTCCTGCCCTGCTGGGCCGAGCGGCCGTCAACAGAAAGCCGAGTCCCGCCAGCGCCGTTCTAACATCCTCTGGGCTGGCGGCACCTCGGCCTTGAAGGGTCCGAGGGCGGCCTGTTAGGGGTGAGGGGGGTGCGACCCCAGGGGAGGCCTTCGTAGTGGCCTGGCCCACGATAAAGGCCCACCGATCGTCGGGCCGGCCTCTGTCGAGGGGCCTCCTTTCCTCTGCGCCGGCTCCTGAAACCTTGCGCCATTTGACATCGAAGCCAGCACAGGGAAGAAGGCCACTGCACATGCGCTAGTTGGTACCGGGCTGACTGCGCATGCGCGGACCCCGCGGCGCCGGGTTCACGCAGGGATCGGCAGCTGCTCCACTGTGGCCCAGAGAATCGGGTCTCGGAAAGGGTGCCGACGCCAGAGTAAAACACTCCCATTTTTACGCCAGCATCGGGACTTCGCCGCCCGATGGGAGAATCCCACCCCTGATGTTTGCAGTTAGCTGTCTACGCTTGACAAAGCCCGTCTGGCCCTCTGTGCCCACCTCTGGGTCGTAGTTCTCTAGTCTCTTAGCCAGGACTTTTGTGAGTATCTTCGTGTCCACATAGAGCAGCGAAATGGGTCTATATGATTCGCATTCCGTCGGGTCTTTGGGGTATCAGTGATATTGTGGCCTGTTTTGCATTGGAGGCAGGCTGCCCCTCGCCACGAACATGGCCCCTAGGTGTGGGGCCAGGGCTGATGTGAATTTGATGGGTTCCCGGCACCTTCCCCACCTGCATGGGGCTCTTGCTCGCCATGATCTCTCCCAGTGCTATTGGTACTTCTAGCTCCCCTCAGCTATTGTCTCCACAACTGGCATGTCCAGTACATCGAGAAACCTTTACATCCCCGCCTCCCTGTTGGGGGGTTTGGAGGTGTACAGTCCTCGGTAGAAGGTTTCAAATGCTTGGTTGACTTTTTTAAATTCGGCTGCAAGTCTGCCCCTGTGTCCTTCACCTGTCCTAGCTTCCTTGTGGTTGCCTGCTTTCTCAGCTGGTGAGCCAGTAAGTGGCCAGCCTTTTCTCCATGTTCATAGAAGGTCCCACATGTCTGGCAGAGTTGGTGCACTGCCTTCCTGGTGGATGCAGGTTAAAGTCCATTTGCAGCTTTTTCCTCTCCACCAGAAGCTCTATGGTGGGGGCCTTGGAGTACTTTCTGGCGACCTCCAGGATGGAGGTCCACCCTCTCTTCCCTGTCCCTACGTGCCAATGCAGGCTATAACAGTGTTCTTCAAACTTTTTTTCTGGGGACCCATTTTTACCAACTGGCCAACCTTCGGGACCCAACCTGGCCGGCCTTCACGACCCTCGGCTGCGCGGGGATTTGCGTGATCGGGAGTGCCGCGGACAACGGCTCTGCGACCCTCCCGACATCCGCCCGCGACCCACCCGCGGGTTGCCCCCGACTTTGAAGAACACTGGGCTATAATATAGGCGGCAGGGTGTAGTGATCTGTATATCTGCTGGTATGTAAAGGGTTAACAACTGCATCATAGTGTTAGACAACCACTAGATGGCAGCACTAGATTCATGTACATAAACTGAACTCAAAGGATCTTCCATCTCTTCGTACCAGGAGTGACTAGCTAGCAGAGTGTTGGAGAGATATAGCTTAGTTGGCACGTGTAGTTAAACATTATTAATACTGCTGACTTACTTTATCATCAGTTATAGTTGTGGAAGAGTGAACAAATTCATTAGTATTATATTCGTTATTAAATGGTATTTGCTTAAATTGAAGATTGATAGTTTAATTGAACTAAATCATCAGGCCATTCTGGAAGTAAGCAAAAGAGTAATGACATATTACAATCACGTAATATAACACACGGTAGCAGTGGTTAGCACTGTTGCTTCACAGCTCCAGGGTCCCAGGTTCGATTCCCGGCTTGGGTCACTGTCTGTGCGGAGTCTGCACGTTTTCACCGTGTCTGCATGGGTTTCCTCCGGTGTTCTGGTTTTCTCCCACAGTCCAAAGATATGCAGGTTAGATGGATTGGACGTAGAAGGTGAGACTGCCACATTCTGGTTGTTAGTGACGTATTCGCCGATGGCCTTGGTATTTTCTGGCAGAAGACCTTGTCGGTAAAATGTCCGTGTCCAACCTCCACATGGGTTGCTGGACATGGCCTGTTTCCAACCTCACATCCACGTAATGTGGAGTGTGGCCGGAGATGACAATAGCAGATTATTCCGCCCTTACTATTTCTGGAAACACCGATTTCCCCACTGCAAAGAAGTCTGTGCAGGTGCAGACCTCGTCTACTGGGGAGAAGAACAAGATCTCCTTCTCATCTGGGTGCAGAGCCTGCCATGGGTCCACCGCCCCCATCTGCTCCATGAATGCTCCATTCCCCAGCCATGCCTGTCTTTTTACCTGTTCTGGGGCTCGATCGGTCCATCAATGAGTCCTGTACACAGTTCAAGACGGCCCCCGCCCCCCCCATGATCAGTCAGTGTGTGTCGATGTCGGGGATTTCCGCCATGGTCTTTTTTTATGAAATCTGTTTAATTCCAGTTGGGGGCATACAGGTTCACCAGTACTCCCATGCCCCATCCTCGACACTGCTGACCATGACCGTCAGGGTCTGTAACCGTCCTTGTCACTAACATATCATTTTCTTACTAATCAGTATGGCTACTCCCCCAGCCCTCGTCCCATAACAAGAGTGATATATCTGCCCCACCCAACCCTTCCTTACCCACAGTTGGTCTTCTCCCTCAAGTGTGTCTCTTGCAGGAAGCGTTGGCTATCTCGTTTTCTCTTCCTCCCACATGTCTAAGTTTTAAATTAAATGGCTGTAATAATAAACTCCATTGAAACAGTCTGGCAAGTGGGTTGGATTTTCTTCTTTGTGTTTGTTGGGGATTGTAATTTTTTCATATATATGTTCGAGTGGGGGGTAGGATACTTGGTGCCATGGGCCGGGGCTACCTGGGCGGGATAGTTCACGGAAGAGCAGTGGGGGCGAGCAGGTGATAAGTTTGTTGATGGTGGTTGGGATCGTCATTTTGTTATGGGGGGGGGGGGGGGGGGGGGGGAGGTATTGATCTGCTGACAGGGGTCCCAATTTTTAAGAACATCTGCGTTTTTCAATTTAATTTGAGGAATGTCAAATCCAGAGTCATCTAGATGTGGTTCTTCACTTTGAGTTATAATCACTAAAACCCTCTCTTTTTGCTCTCCTTCCCTTTCAAAATACCTTTTAAGCATATTCACACGACACACGCGGCAAATTTTCCTTCTATCTGGCATTCTTGCCAAATAATTCACCTCACTCAATTTCCTTTCAATTTGATAAGATCCACAAAACCTTGCTATTAAAGGTTCATCTACCACTGGTAACAATACTAAAACCTTATCTCCACTGGCAAAACTATGGACTTTTGCTTTCTTGTCCGCTACCTGTTCCATCACATGCTGTGCAACTTTTAAATGTCTAGCCAATTCACCTGCTCTATTTAATCGTTCCCTAAAATTTGACACGTAATCCAATAATGTAGTTTCAGACAGCTCACTCACCAATTTCTCCTTAATGAATATAAGTGGTCCACTTACGTCATGACCAACAATTAGTTCAAAAAGACAGAATTTGGTTGATTCATTAGGTGCAACCCTAATTGCAAACAATACGAATGGAATTCCTTTATCCCAATCCTCTGGATAATCTTAACAATAAGCCCTCAACATTGTATTTAACGTCTGATGCCACAGTTCAAACGCTCCCTGCAATTCTGGATGGTACGCAGTTCATTTAAATTGTTTTATTCCTAAGCTATTCATAACTTCTTTGAATAACCTCGAGGTAAAATTTGATCCTTGATCCAATTGTTTTTCTGTGGGTAGTCCATATCTAGTAAAAAAATTGAAGTAACTCCTCCACAATCCTTTTAGCTGTAATATTGCATACTGGAATAGCCTCTGGAAACCATATCCATTATAGTCAAAAGATATTGATTCCCACTTTTTGTTTTAGGAACTGGTCCTACACAATCAATTATGACCCTTGTAAAAAGTTCCTCAAATGCTGGAATGGGTATTAAGGGTTTATCACCGCTTGAGGTTTCCCTATCACTTGACATGTGTGACATGATCGATACAATTTAACTACACCTATATGTAGTCCAGGCCGAAAAAAATGTTTTTGTATTTTAGCTTGAGTTTTCCTTATTCCCAAATGACCTCCTACTGGTACCTCATGTGCTACTCGCAACACCTATTTTCTATACCCTAACGGCAATACCACTTGATGAACTTCTGCCCACTTTTCATCCACCTACATGTGTAAAGGTCTTCATTTGCTCATTAAGACATCATTTTTAAGGTAATAACATTCTGGTATGCACTCAGATTCCTCTTCCGTGTATGCTTTCTGATACATCCATTTTATTTCTATATCTTTCTGTTGTAACTTTGCCAATTTTCCCGAACTAAAAATATCCACCTCATCCTCCACTCGTTCTTTTCCATCTGATCAAAAAACGTTTCTGATAATTGAACTTCAACTTTACCTTCACTCTTTGATCTCTCCTCTTGTCTTAACTTGTGACTTTGCGACTTTGTTACTACACAATCAGGAAAAATCCCAGAAGATTCATCCTTCAACAATACAGTTGTTTGATTTTCCACTGGCTTATCATCCACAGTAGGCATCACTCCCACCTGCGATCCAGCTATATCATTACCCAAGATAAACTGTATTTCTGGACAAGATAGTTTCTCTATTACTCCTATTACCACTTCACCACTCTTTACTGGACTCTCCAAACTCACCTTATATAACGGAACACTACTCTTCTCACCCGGAATTCCACATATTACCACTTTTTCTGGCAATATTCCTCCCAAACTACATAACTCCTTATCTCTTACTATCAAAGATTGACTAGCTCCTGTATCTCTTAAAATTGTGACTTCCTTACCTACCCCTCCTGGTACACATGAGTAAACTTTACCCACACAAGTAAATTCTTTAAAGAGATCTGGCACCCTCTGATCAATCATCTCTTGATCAGGCTGTACATTCTTTTGCACCTCCTTTGCTTCAATTGGGCTTTCCTTTACCACTTTAACAAACTTCACTGGCTTATCCTGTTTTAACACATCAGCCTTCCCAGTGCTTTTCTTAAACCCCCAACACTGTGATTTTACATGGCCTAGTTTATGACAGTAAAAGCATCTGAAACTTTTCATTTATCTTCCACCCTTCTGGATTTTAAAAAAAATCTGAGGTACACTATCCTTATTATCTCCCATCAGATCTCCTTTACTTTTACCACCTGAGTATTTCTCTTTTCCCCAGTTTCTATCTCTCAGAAGCTGAAACTGATGTTGAAAACCAAACTTTGATTTATGACCTAATTCATAATCATCTGCCATTTCTGCTGCTAATCTCGAAGTTTTAACCCTCTGCTCTTCCACATGAGTTCTCACTACATCAGGAATTGAATTTTTAAACTCCTCCAAAATGATCATTTCTCTAGAGCTTCATACGTTTGGTCTATTTTCAAAGCCCTTATCCACCGATCAAAATTACTCTGTTTGATCCTTTCAAACTCTATGTATGTTTGACCAGGTTCTTTACTTAAATTTCTAAACCTTTGACTGTAGGCTTCAGTCACTATTTCATATGCACCTAAGATGGATTTTTTTTAACCTTGTCATACATCCCAGATACCTCCTCTGATAGTGATGCAAACACTTCACTAGCTCTACCTAACAACTTTGTTTGAATCAGTAATACCCACATGTCCTGTGGCCATTTCATTTCTTTGGCCACCTTCTCAAATGAAATGAAAACAGCTTCTACATACTTCTCATCAAACCTTTGGCAATGCTTGGACATATTTAAATAGATCTCCACCAAACCTTCGACTATGATTCTCACTATCCTCATCACTATCCTCAGACTGTACGTTTCTCTTTACCTCTGCCAATTTTAACTGATGTTCACGTTACATGGCCAGTTTCTGAAGTTCAAAGTCTCTCTCTTTTTCTTTTTCCTCCCTCTCTTTTCCTTTTTCCCTGATCTGTATCTCCCTTTCTCATGGTTTTGTTCTGCTGGGGCAATTTGTTCCTTTTCCGTCATTTCGAATTCAAGCTGCTTTAATTCTTGCTCATGCTCAAGCTGCTTTATCTGTAATTGAATTCTTACCATTTCCAATGATTCTGACTGTGTCTCAGGTAATTTTAAATGTTCAGCTACTGCTGCAATTACCCCTTCTTTCTGTACTTTGTCAGGCAATGTTAACTGTAATATTGTTGCCAAATCTAAAAGCCTTTTTAAAATCTCTGAATGTAAGGTACTGCGCGTGACCTTCTCCACCCCTAAAAACATCTGAGCCTCTGAAAGAGCCATTGTCCACAGCACACTCCCTATTTAAACTTGAATACAACACCTAAAAAGCAAACACAAATATGCCCACCCCTCACTGCCTATAAGTTCACTAAGCCAACTCCAATCATGAAAGATAGACTTTTATCTCACAATCACCCAATTTGTTATGGGTCAGAGCTTAGAAACTCCAAAGTATATTATGAAGTCCACCTGACCGACAACCTTGATGTTGAATTTGGCTGGGATGAGCACAAGAGCCTTCCCTTCAGGTGTGATTCATCAGTCTACCTAGACACTTTAATCAAAACCAGCTTTATTCTAGGAACTTAGTTAACATATGTATATATATGTAAACAAGCAGTAAGAATTTTTATCAATTACAAACAGAAAGACACCCCACAGCTACACTAATCTATGTATAACACTTGATGAATTCCCCCTTCACTGTTCCAATTCAAAAGCAAAATCCCCTGAACCAAAACCCCTTTTCAAGGGCTTGGCCCAGCTCTCTGCATTCTCACTTGAATAAGACTGGCTTTCCTTGAGATTCTGACCCCTACTCACCAACAGATTTAAACTCTTCCAGAAAGCAAACTATATCTTTTAAGTTCTCAAAGCAAGTAGCTATAATCGATGGGGGGTTTTCTGGAACAACTCTTTAAAATGAAAATAGAGAGAGACAGGCCAAAACATGTATTTTCTCTGTCTGTGGTCTACAGCAGTCAAAATTGGAAGTGAAACTCAAAAGATTTCAGAGCCACAGCTCAGCTCCACCCAGAAAATGACATCACTGAGGCCATGTGATAAGACAAAAACCTTTCTTAAAGGGACACTCACATGACAATAAAAACAATTCCAGAAGCTTCCATAGAGGCACAGTCCATGTTAAAATTTATGACCTGCAAATGCGAGGTGATGCATTTTGGAAGATCTAACTCAAGAGCAGACTATATGGTCAATGGAAGAGTCCTGGGGAAAATTGATGTACAGAGAGATCTGGGAGTTCAGGTCCATTGTACCCTGAAGGTGGCAACGCAGGTCGATAGAGTGGTCAAGAAGGCATACAGCATGCTTGCCTTCATCGGACGGAGTATTGAGTACAAGAGTCGGCAGGTCATGTTACAGTTGTATAGGACTTTGGTTAGGCCACATTTGGAATACTGCGTGCAGTTCTGGTTGCCACATTACCAGAAGGATGTGAATGCTTTAGAGAGGGTGCAGAGGAGGTTCACCAGGATGTTGCCTGGTATGAAGGGTGCTAGCTATGAAGAAAGGTTGAGTAGATTAGGATTGTTTTCATTGGAAAGACGGAGGTTGAGAGGGGACCTGATCAGGGCCGGCTCAAGGCACCGGCAACTCGGGCGACTGCCCGGGGCGCCATGTGCTCGGGGGCGCTAGAGACTCGGGTCCCGCGCATGCGCAGTTGGGCCGGTGCCAACCAGCGCATGCGCAGTGGCCGCCCGCCCCCAGGGTGGCCCCCCGGCTCGGTCCGCCCCCCCGCTCAGTCCCCCCCGCCCTCGGGTCCGCCCCCCGCCCCGCCCTCGGGTCCGCCCCCCGCCCCGCCCTCGGGTCCGCCCCCCGCCCCGCCCTCGGGTCCGCCCCCGCCCCGCCCTCAGGTCCGCCCCGCCCTCGGGTCCGCCCCCCCGCGTCCGCCCCCCCGCGTGTCCGCCCCCCTCTCGGGTCCGCCCCCCCGCCCCGCCCTCGGGTCCGCCCCCCCGCCCCGCCCTCGGGTCCGCCCCCCCTTCGGGTCCGCCCCCCGCGTCCGCCCCCCCCTCGGGTCCGCCCCCCCGCGCCCTCGGGTCCGCCCCCCCTTCGGGTCCGCCCCCCCCGCCCCCCCTCGGGTCCGCCCCCCCTCGGCCTCGCCCCTCCTTGGCCTCGCCCCCCCGCCCCTCCTCGGCCTCGCCCCCCCGGCCCCGCCCCCCCTCGGTCCCGCCCCCCCTCGGCCCCCCCCTCGGCCCCCCCCCCCGCCACCCCCCCGGCCCCGCCCCCCCCGGCCCCGCCCCCCCCCCCGCCCACCCACCCCCGGCCCCCCCCCCCCCCCCCCCCCCCCCAAGGGCGCCGAAGTTCAGCTTGCCCGGGGCGCCAGCAACCCTAGAGCCGGCGCTGGACCTGATTGAGGTTTACAAAATTCTGAGAGGTATGGACAGGGTGGATAGCAACAAGCTTTTTCCAAGAGTGGGGGTGTCAATTACAAGGGGTCACGATTTCAAGGTGAGAGGGGGAAAGTTTAAGGGAGATGTGCGTAGAAAGTTTTTTATGCAGAGGGTGGTGGGTGCCTGGAACGCTTTGCCAGCGGAGGTGGTAGAGGCGGGCACGATAGCATAATTTAAGATGCATCTGGACAGTTATATGAACGGGCGGGGAACAGAGGGAAGTAGATCCTTGGAAAATAGGCAACAGGTTTAGATAAAGGATCTGGTTCGGTGCAGGCTGGGAGGGCCGAAGGGCCTGTTCCTGTGCTGTAATTTTCTTTGTTCTTTGTTCTTTTGTTCTTTTACTGAGCAAGATAATGAAACGTGCATCATCCACCGTTTTTTCTTTCATCAAAATTCTCTCCATCATTGCTCAAGTAGCCCTGGCTTTGTTTCCCTGGGGGGTGGGGAACCTGAGAATGCCCTTCCAAATAATTTTTAGAATGTGAAATTGGATGCCGTAGATTCATGTGAGGCCCTGCTTTCCTGACCTTTGCCCGGTGTGACCCCATTTTAATGCCTTTGACTTTCTGTAACCCCAGGATGAACATTTGGGTGGTATGAGACTTATTGAACAGAGTGGGGAGAAGGCACATGTCTTTTGTGGTAGGGGGATTATTAATGTATTTGGGCTCTGAATAATGCAAAGGATTCCTAATTAATAATCTTGTAGATTTACGATTATTGACACAATTGGCAAATTACTTTAATGTAATAATCAATCCTGAATTTTAATGCAGTAGGATGTTGATTGATTATCAAGCAAGATCCTGGTTGTTGATATAATAGGTGCAAGATTATTAATGTAGTAGTATCCTGAATCTTAAAGTAATGGGACTCTGATTTTGAATGTAATAAGTACCTGGTTATTAATGTAATACGATTCTGAGCATTGATGTGATACAAGCTTCAAGGGGTGAAGTGGGATGAGGTTGGTGAACAGAGTCTTGATAATGGCAGGAATTTTCCACAGAAACAGGCTTCAAAGAGTTGGAACTGATGCAGGTGATTGGTCAATCTGAAGTCCTGCTCTGATGTTTGAAAACTTTCCACCATCATCCTCAGTTCTGGCTGGTCCGTTACCCCAAATATGGCAATTAAGGGGTAGTGCTCCAAATTCGCAATTAGTATTGCCGATATGGTGTTACAAAAAGGCCCCCAAAAACGCACCAGCTTGGGCAGGACCAGAACATGTGTGCATGGTTCCTCTTGAGCACCATTCACATCTGTCCTCAACGCCCTCAAAACAAAGTCTCATTTTGGTCTTGGTGAGATGTGGCCTGAACACAACCTTGAGTTGTATCAAGCTAAACCTTGCGCAGGATGACGTAGTATTACCCTACAGAGAGAATAGCTCCACACCTCCTCCTCCAGAATGGGACGCAGCTCCTCCTCCCACCTAGCCTTCACCTCCTCCACCAAAACCTGCTCTTCCCCCATGATCCATCCATCTATCTTGGACATGTTGCCCTCCTCCAACCTCACACAAGAAACAATCCTTTTCAGCAAAGCAGACAGCGGCGCCACCAGGAATTTTGAGAAAATCACCGGACCCAATCGTGCACCTGAAAATACCTGAACATATGCACCCCACCAAGGCCTCAGCTCCTCCCAGTCAGCAAACCGACCCTCCAAAAATAAATCTTTGACCCGCTCCAGGTCCGAATATCACCCATCACTGTCCCCAGGTCCCTTACATACAACAAAAGATCGTTGGTGTACAAAGATACACTGTGCTCTACTCCCCCCTCACAATTCCTCTCCACTGTCCAAAACCCTCAAGGCAATTACCAATGGCTCAATTGCGAATAATAACAGAGACATAGGACCACCATGCCCCAACTCCCTATACAACCTAAAATACCCCAAATTCATGGTGTTAGTTCGCACACTAGCTGACAGTGCCTTGCACAACAGCCACACCCATGTCACAAACCTGGGCCTGAACCCAAACATTCCCAGAACTGTAAACTAGTATTTCCATTCAATCCTATCCAAGGTTTTTTCTGTGTCCAATAAAACAATTATCTCTGGCTCTGGCCCCACCACCAGTGCAAGAACCACATTGAGTGGCCGCCTCACATCAGATGGCAGCTTCCTGCCCTTTACAAAGCCCATCTGGTCATCTCCCATGACCTCCGGGAGACACGACTCCAACCGTAACGCCAAAACATTAGCTAGAAGTTTTACATCCACATTAAACAGAGAAATCGGACAATACGACCCACACTCCGTGGGATCTTTATCCTTCCTTAGGAAGGGATAGAAGCCCGCCCCACAGTGGCGTGCAGAGGGGGGGGGGGGGGGGGGGGGGGGGGCGACGGTGCATTGGCCCCGGGCATCCATTGGATGGGGGCATCCAATCAGAGAAGGAAAAACATTTTTTTAATTTTTTTTTATTTTTAAAATTTTTTAAAAAAAAATTTAGATTACCCAATTATTTTTTTCAATTAAGGGGCAATTTAGCGTGGCCAATCCACCTACTCTGCACATTTTTTGGGTTGTGGGGGCGAAACCAACGCAGACACGGGGAGAATGTGCAAACTCCACACGAACATTGACCAAGAGCCGGGATCGAACCTGGGACCTCTGTTCCGTGAGGCGGTTGTGCTAACCACTAGGCCACCGTGCTGCCCCAGAGAAGGAAATAAGATAGTAATTTTAAAATTTCAGCGGTGATAAATCAATTTTTGGAGGCTCACCACACTGCAGAGGCAGTTGTTAGCCCTTTATTCCTTTAACATGGTGTACCCTTTCTGTCTAGAGAAAATGGTCCTTCTCCCCATCCCCCCACACGCATGTGGTGCAACCATCAAAAGCAACAAGCAGACGTGGCTGTTCGTTCCTGCGTTTCCTCGAGTCATAACTCGTCTTTTTTTCAGCTTTTTGTGCATCTAGATTTGTTCTTTTACCTACTCAGGTCAGTGAATAGCTCTAGAACAGGTGCAACTACGGTTTTTATAGGTTTTTTGGCGATATTTAATGAAATATTTACGTGGGATGTAGTAAGAGTGAAGCCTGGATGATCAGAGGACTGCTATGGCATTTAATCTCGGAATAGGAGACATTTATTCCTTAACATGCTAATATTCGAATACAGATACCACTAATTTGCAAGTCTATGATATAAATTGCACAAAATTATCAGTGGAGAATCAGTGTGAAATAATTTGATACGAAGGAACAAAGAAATGAAATATGGTTTATCCGTCTGCAACTGACCGATTGTTTACCATTTTCTTCCCATTTTCTCATGCGTCTTACGGTTTTTGAGATAGAAAATGAAATGTTACGAGTATTTCGTGTACAACCGAGTGGAGCACAGAACAGGAAAAAAAAGAGGGCCAGAGTCGAAGAAGAGTCCCATCAAAGAGGGGCATTAGATGCATGGATAAAAAGAAGTAAAGAAGAAGTAGGAGAACCTGGAGAAGTAAAAGATGATGTGGGTGCAGAGAAGGATTTTTCTGATACGGATTCAGCTCGGTCAGAACATAATACTCTCTCTCCTCAGTCTCGTTGTCAGGATGATGATCCATGTGAAGAAAATAAAGAAGATTTTTGCATATTTTTGCAAAGAAGCGATTTTGGCTGTTTGAAGAAACCGATTCCAGATCATTTGAAGATGACAATATTACAACATGGCCCTGAAAGATATCAGAATAAAAGTGGTCCATTTGCTGAGAAGGATGGGAGATCATTTTCCAAACAGTGGTTTGATAAAGTTTCCACAAACGGAGAAATTGTGGAGAGAAAATGGTTGTTATACTCTCCATATCGGAAAGCATGCTACTGTTTTGTTTGCTTTTTGTTTTCAAAGGAGCATTTGTCGTCTGTGTTAAACTTTGGAAAGGAAGACGGTTTCTCCACTTGGAGAAAATGAAATCCAACAATACCTGACCATGAGAAAAGCCCTTCTCATAGAGCTCACATGAGGGAATACCTGAACCTCGTAGTTCGACTCCATCATTCAACTACGATAGATGCTGAACTTCAACAGCAAATGTCTGCTGAAAAGAAAAGATGGAAAGCTATAACTGAACGGATTGTCGAGGTTATATCCTTTCTGGCAAAACAGAATCTGGCCTATCGTGGACATCGAGGAGAAGGAATATCTGGGTTATCAGAGCCAGGGGAGACAGTCAGTGAAAATACAGGAAACTTTCTAGCAACAATCAGACTTTTGGCCAAATATGATGACATCTTAGCAAAACACTTGCAGAGAGGGAAAGAGAAACCAAAAAGTGTCACCTACTTGTCCAACAGAATTCAAAATGAAATAATCAATCTTCTTGGTGAAACTGTCAAGAAAAATATAATTTCCGAAATTAAGGACGCAAAATATTTTAGCATAATGCTGGATTCAACTCCAGATATTGCCCATGAAGATCAGGTTTCTGAAATTCTGCGTTACGTTCATATTGATGAAAACAGAAAAGTAGAAATAAAGGAGACATTTCTGGGATTTTTTCAAGTCAACAAGAAAGATGCAGTCAGCCTGGTAAATAAAATTCAGGAAAAATTGGAAGAAGACAACATTTCCATGAATGACTGTCGTGGTCAAGCATATGATAACGCAGCAGTTATGGCTGGAGTGAGAGGAGGTGTTCAACAAAAAATTCTTGAAGTTAACCCAAAAGCTCTGTTTGTGAACTGCGAGAACCACAGCCTCAATTTGTCCCGTGTCCACGCAAGTGAGGTGCAACCTGTTGTTACATTTTTTGGCATTCTAGAAAAACTCTTTACTTTTTTTTCTTCATCTACTTCTCGTTGGGAAGTGTTAAAATCATTTGTCACTCGGACTGTGAAAAGACAGTGTGACACAAGATGGAGTTCCAGCCATGATGCTGTGCAAGTAATCCACGAAGAGTGTGACAATGTTATTGCAAGCCTTCAACACCTGCTGGAAGGAGAATTTTCAAGGGAAACTAAATCTGATGCAGGATCGCTACTGAACTCTATTCAACAGTTCCCGTTTATAGCTTTATTAAATTTTTGGTACTCAGTTTTATCATCAGTGGATAAAGTCTCAAAACGTTTGCAGGATCCGAAAATGGGGTTCCATGAAGCTTCTTGTGATCTGAGAGGACTTATTCATATCTTGAATTTGAAGAATGACGAAATTATCCACAATGCAATAGATTTAGCCAATGAATATTGTCAAAATTGGGGAATACCAATTGCACGAACAAGGAGAAGAAGAATAATGCCTGGAGAGTCAGCAAGAGATAGTGGACTGACGGCACAAGAAGAAATAAATAGAGTAATGGTAGAGATTGTGAACAGATTAAAAACTGAAATTGAAGACCGCAGTGTCCGTCTTCAAAGACTCAGTGACCGATTTTCTTTTCTTCTGAACTTGAATTCAGGAGTGATTGAAGATGAACAAGAAAGAGAGAAATTAAAAAAGGAATGTTCAGACTTTGCAAATTATTATGACAATGATGTGGTTGCAATTCAGTTATATGACAAAATTATTGATTTTGTGATGCTCCTTCGAGCTGGAGGGAATAGAGTTCCCCCTGATCCTAAAAGATGCTCTGGAGTCTTTACTGCAGTATGGGAGGGATGTCTTTCCGACGCTGTGTGTTTCATACAGATTACTGCTTACAATCGCATTTTCAGTCGCAAGCTGTGAAAGGTCATTTTCAAAACTGAAATTAATAAAAACATATCTGAGGTCTTCTATGTCACAGGAGCGACTGACCAACCTGGCTTTAATAAGCATTGAAAAAGAATTTCTCACAGCTGATGTAAAAAGTGAAGTAGTTCAGGTGTTTTGTGACAGGAGGTATCATTTGGGGAAAAGAACTTAATAAATTTGATTGATTTATATTAAAATCGTTTATTTCATGTTTCATCTGTGTTTATATATTCAAAATGTTTTCCTTTCTCATAATATTTCTCAGTATATTAGGCCTTATACTTGAGTCTTTGGGGCATACAATCAAGATTTGCCCCGGGCATCACCAGACCTCTGCACGCCACTGGTGCCAGGCTCAGCCTGATACAATTTAAGGTCGTTCACCAGGCCCACATGACAGTGGCCCGGATGAGCAGATTCTTTGGGGTAGAAGATAGGTGCGCAAAGCGTGCGGGAGGGACAGCGAACCATGCCCATATGTTCTGGGCTTACCCGAAGCTTAGGGGATTCTGGCAGGGGTTTGCGGAAATCATGTCCAAGGTGTTAAAAACAAGGGTGGCACCAAGTCCAGAGGTGGCGATTTTCGGGGTGTCGGAAGACCCGGGAATCCAGGAGGAGAAAGAGGCAGACGTTCTGGCCTTTGCTTCCCTGGTAACCCGGAGATGGATTCTATTAGCTTGGAGGGACCCAAAGCCCCCGACGAAGGAGACCTGGCTATCGGACATGGCTAGCTTTCTCTGTCTGGAGAAACTCAAGTTCACCTTGAGAGAGTCAATGTTAGGGTTTGCCCGGAGGTGACAGCCGTTCGTCGACTTCTTTGCGGAAAATTAACCGTCAGCAGAAGTGGGGGGGGGGGGGGGGGGGAGGGGGGGGGGGGGGGGGGGGATTGGGGGTTAGATTAGTTTAGAGTAGGGGGTTAGTAAAGGTGGGACCTGTAAGGGAGGAAGACAGCTTTTGCACTATGTTTATAAATTCATGTACATTGTTTATTTTGTTGTTGCTGTAAAACCATAAATACCTCAATAAAATGTTTATTAAAAAAAAAAGAAGTTACGGTCTTGAGCCAGGGTTCTATTCTGGGATCTTCCCGTCCAGTTGTACCATCAACTGGGATCGTAACAACAGGTAATGTGGAATGCAAGTTCTGTTTACTCTCAAGGTTTCCCTATTTTCAAATATTCCATCTGTGCAAGTATTGTGACAATTTGAGAAAATATTTACTTATGACTAACCAAAGGTTACCTAGACTGTTCAGAAAGTTATAAATTAGCATCCTTCAATCATTCTTTCAGGTAGTGCATTCAAGATCACCAGAGCTTGCTACATAAAACAAAAACTTTTACTTATCTCTTATCTGGTTCTTTAGTCATTTTCATATATAATGATCCCGATAGCTGTGGTTATACTTGACAGACTTTTGTCGTTATCACACATGTGTCAGGGGTCAAGGTTAATGAAACCTATCATTCACAACGTTTGTGGATTGAATAATGGCACATGGTGGAATTGCCTTAAAATGAATGTCTACATTGCTACAATGAAGGGAATCGTGATAAGGAAAGAGGGGTAGCTGTGGTAGAAGATCAATCCCACTGAATGGTAAACCAACCATAAGACATAAGAGCAGAAGTAAGCCACTTGGCCCATTGAGTCTGCTCCGCCATTCAATAAGATCATGGCTGGTCTGATATCATCTTCAAGGGGCAGGATCAAGGAGCCAAACAAACTACTCCAGCTCTTCTTTCTGCATTTCCTACGCTCTTAATCACTGCCTGGTAAGTGGGAATTGACTTGCACCACCTTCCAAGATGAGTTGCGTGTCTGTGGGATGGCATCTCTTGCAGTTCATAACAATATGAATATTGTGTGCAGGGGTTTGTTAATATTGTAACACCTCTGGTCGGTGGTGTAGTGGTATTGTCACTGGACTAGTAATCCAGAGACCCAGATTCAAATCTCACCTTGGCACCTGGTGGAATTGGAATTCAATAATGTCTAATTGTGACCATAAAACCATTGTCAATTGTCGTAAAAACACATCTGGTTCACTAAACCACTTTTGGGGCAAGAGCTGAACACCAGAGGAATGGTGAGAGTGACTCTCAAGGTTTCCCTATTTTCAAAAATTCCGTCTGTGCAAGTATTGTGACAACTTGACAGAAATATTTACTTATGATTGACCAAAGATAACCTCGACTGCACAGAAAGTTAAAAATGAGCATCCTTCAATCATTCTTTCAGGCACTGCGTTCAAGATCACCAGAGCTTGCTACGTAAAACAAAAACTTTTACTTATCTCTTCAAAGTGACTGCCCTTGACATCAAGGCAGCATTTTATTGGGTGTGGCACAAGAAACTCTCGCAAAACTGGAATCAATGGGAATCAGGAGGGAAAACCATCTGCTGATTGACATCATACCTGGCACAAAAGAAGATGAATGTGGTGGTTGGAAGTCGGTCACTCTAGTTTCAGGACATCACTGCAAGAGTTCCTCAGGGAGGCCCAGCCATCTTCATTGCTTCATCAATGACCTTCCTTCCACCATAAGTCAGAAGCGGAGATGTGTGCTGATAATTGCACAATGTTCAGCATCATTCATGACTCCTCAGTTACTGAAGCAGCCCATGTCCAAATGCAACAAGTACTGACAGTTAGAGAGATCTAGGTGTACAGGTCCACAGGTCACTGAAAAGGGGCAAAACAGGTGGAGAAGGTAATCAAGAAGGCATACGGCATCTTGCCTTCATTGGCCGGGGCATTGAGTATAAAAATTGGCAAGTCATGTTGCAGCTGTGTAGAACCTTAGTTTGGCCACACTTGGGAGTATAGTGTTCAATTCTGGTCGCCACACTACCAGAAGGATGTGGAGGCTTTAGAGAGGGTGCAGACAAGTTTACCAGGTATGGAGGGCATTAGCTATGAGGAGAGTTGAATAAACTTGTTTTGTTTGCACTGGAATGAAGGAGGTTGAGGGGCGACCTGATAGAGGTCTACAAAATTATGAGGGGCATAGACAGAGTGGATCATAGAATTTACAGTGCAGGTGGAGGCCATTCGGCCCATCGAGTCTGCACCAGCTCTTTGTAAGAGCACCCTACCCAAGCCGACATCTCTACCTATCCTCATAACCCAGTAACCCCATCCAACACTAAGGGCAGTTTTGGACACTAAGGGCAATTTAGGATGGCCAATCCACCTAACCTGCACATCTTTGGACAGTGGGAGGAAACCAGAGCACCCGGAGGAAACCCGCGCACACATGGGGAGAACGTGCAGACTCTGCACAGACAGTGACCCAAGCCAGGAATCAAACCTGGGACCCGGAGCTGTGAAGCAATTGTGCTAACCACTATGCTACCGTGCTGCCCACGGATAGTCAGAGACTTTTTCCCAGAGTAGAGGGGTCAATTACTAGAGTTGTTCGAGTTGAAAATATTCACACGTAGGCCTTTTTGAGTGAGTAAAGAAGCAGTTTATTATATCAGATCTAGGATAAAGATTTGGACGCTCCGCAGCCTCGCAATACCCTTTCTCATGTGAGCTAAGGTTCGCCTTGGGTTAATATACAGATTCAAGGGGCGGTATTTGTTGCATTCCCATTTACATACAATCAATCAACTTTATTCGATTCACAATTCATTACATGCAGTCAATCATTTTCTTAGCATCCCAGTTATCACATATATGGTTAACGTGGGACTTGCCCACTAGTTGTCTTACCCGCCCCTAACATCATGCAAAAGTAACTCAAGACTAACATAAGGATATGTCCTGTCCTGAGCTATTAAGGATACATTTTGGTTCGATTCCCGGCTGGGTCACTGTCTGTGCGGAGTCTGCACGTCCTCCCCGTGTGTGCGTGGGTTTCCTCCGGGTGCTCCGGTTTCCTCCCACAGTCCAAAGATGTGCGGGTTAGGTGGATTGGCCAGGCTAAATTGCCCTTAGTGTCCTAAAAAATAAGGTTAATGGGGGTTGTTGGGTTGCTGGTATAGGGTGGATACGTGGGCTTGAGTGGGGTGATCATTGCTCGGCACAACATCGAGGGCCGAAGGGCCTGTTCTGTGCTGTACTGTTCTAATAATTCTAATCTAATTTTGCTCATTGTCCTGTGAAGCTGTTATCAGCAGCTATTGAAATACTTTCTAGAAATACCCACGCCTGGTTCTCATTCAATGAGGCACAGTTTGTAAGTTATTGTTGGGGAATGTGGCTAGTTCAGCCATTTTGGGTCTTTAGCATTGGGACCTTAGCTAACAGCCATTTTGTGTCCCTTCTGACATTAACAAGCATTGTATATACACCCTCTATTCCTACAAATTGCCTCTTCTAAACAGGCATTGAAGCCAATGAGTACCTTTTTGTCTCAGCAGAACTATTCAAAAGTAATATAGAAGCAAAGATGTAGTTACAGAACCGACTATAATTTATATCATAGTCCAGCATCATAAAATGTCCCCCAACAGGGCCATAGGTTTAAGGTGCGAGGGGCAAGATTTAGAGGAGATGTACGAGGTACATTTTTTACACAGAGTGTAGTGGGTGCCTGGAACTCGCTGCCGGAGGAGGTGGTGGAAGCAGGGACGTTTAAGGGGCATCTTGACAAATACATGAATAGGGAAGTGAAGATTTTAGTTTAGATGGGCAGCATGGTCGGCGCAGGCTTGGAGGGTCGAAGGGCCTGTTCCTGTGCTGTACTTTTTTTTGTTCTTTGTTCTAACAAGACCTGGACACTATCCAGACTTGGGCTGATAAGAGACAAGCAACATTTGCACCACACAATTGGCATCTCCAACACGAGAGAATTGAATCATATGAACGAGCCATATAAATACTGTGGTTACAAGAGCTGATCAGATACTAGTAATCCTGGGGCAAATGAAGGAATGGCAATATATTTCCAAGCCAGGGTGGTGAGTGGCTTGGAGGTGAACCTCTGGTGGAAGTATTCTCATGTATCTGCTGCCCTTGTCCTTCTAGATACTAGCGGTAGGCGTTTTGGAATGTGCTGCCTTGGCGAGTTGCTGCAGTGCATCTTTCTAGTACACACTGCTGCCACTGTTCCTCGGTGGTGGAGGCAGTGAACGTTTGTGGAAAGGAAGCCAATTAAGCTGTTTTCTTCTTGATGGTGTCAAAAGTCATGAGCGCTGTGGACCTGCCCTCATCCAGGAAAGTGGAGAATATTCCATCAAATCCCTGACTTGTACCTTGTAGACAGTGGACAGGCTTTGAAAAATCAGGAGCTGAGTTACTTGCCACTGAATTCCCAGCCTCTGACCTGCTCTCGTAGCCGCAAAATTCATATTGCTGGCCCAGTTTAAGTTTGTATTCAATGGCAGCCCCCAAGATGTTGATAGTGGGGCAGTCACTCTCATCTCACCCCTGGAATTCAGTTCTTTTGTCCATGTTTGGACCAGGTTATAGCACTATTGACGACACTTTCCAACACTTTGTGATAATTAAGAGTCGGCTGAAAGGGTGGTAATTGAGCAGATTGGATTTCTTCTGTCTTTTGTCGGTAGGTTACACTTAGGGCAACGTTTTTTCAGGAAATTAAGGAAATTCGGCATGTCCACGACTCTTACCAATTTCTATACATGCACCTGTTGTACCTTTAACACCTCCGACACGTTCAACCAATTTACTTACTCAAATATTTTATCCAGATGCCCTTATTTGCGAGATGAACAAAGGACAAAACAGGTTCACAGTTTAACGCAATTTTATTCACAATTCTATTACTCAAGAAAATATGACTCATACACACAGCTGAGCTTTGGGTTTAACCCGCATTTAGTAAAGGAGGCTGGCAGGCTACGATCACTCAATGTGGATGTCTTCTCTGGGTTCAAAACCCAGGGCCCTTTCATCTTGCGATGGTTGTGTCTGGGGAGCTCCCAGGTTATCGCTCAAGATCTGTTTGATATTCTTTTCTTTATGCTGGGAAGCTTAGATTGAGTCATATGTATACACCCGCCACTGGCCATTATCCCAGCCAGACCCCAACTGGTTAATGGGAAAGACAGGATCCTCCTGTTTATCCATGGTGATTCAATCAAGACCCATTGTCCTCGGAAACTCCCCTTGTCTGACCAGCCATCAGCTCATTATGGAGTCTGATGGCTTCTTTTATCTGTTCTTCGTCCTGCTGCAAGGTTGATCACTTGTATCTAGAGGTTTGTTACATATTCATAGTCTTGGAGTGGGTAATCACAATGTCCATATAGCAATAACATGTTTATGCCTAGACTTGAATGCTTTTGCATGGCCAGTATCGATTCCAGCCATGTCTCATGAGAGTTTCTGTTCCTGGCCTATGTGTATCTTCTTAGCCTGTTTTCAGTACCACACACCATAGAAAACATCCTATCTGGCGCATTACAGCTTGGTATGGCAACTGCTCGGCCCAAGACCATAAGAAACTACAGAGAGTTGTGAACACAACCCATTCTATCACGCGAACCCGCCTCCCATTCATTGACTCTGTCTACACCTCCCACAGCCTTGGGAAAGCGGGCAGCATAATCAAAGATCCTTCCACCCAGGTTATTTTTTCTTCCAACTTCTTCCATTGGGCAGGAGATAAAAAGTTTGAGAACCAATCGATTCAAAAACAGCTTCTTCCCCACTGTTACCAGACTCCTGAATGGCCTTCTTATGGACTAAACTGACCTTTCTTCTCATCTTCTCTACAGTTGTAGCACTATATACCATGGGCTGGATTCTCCGCCCCGCCGCGCCACAATCCTGTCCCAATCCGCCGGCGGGATTCTCCGTTACGCTGGCCGGTTGGTCAATTTGACTCATTCCATATGATATCAAGAATGAGCTTACTGCACCGGACATAGCAAAGGTCTGAAGACATCGAATCATAGAATCCGTACCGTATCCCACCTATTGCGGGCAGCCCTACGCCATCGGGAAACCCCCTGGTGCCGGCAAAATGGAGAATCACAGCGGCGGAGAAACCCGCTCACACTTAACACGTTGTCCATTGTTATGTATTTTCATTATGTATCCTCATGTATTTATCGTATGTTCTATGTTTTTCATGCATGGAGTGATCTGCCTGGACTGTACGCGCAACAATACTTTTCATTGTACCTTGGTACACATAATAAATCTAACCTTGGGCAGGATTCTCCAACCGTTCACACCAGCGGGATTCTCCAGTCTCACTGCAGTGAATGGGAGATTTGGTGGAGCGACAAATTTTATGTCCTCGCTAGCAGTGGTAGCGGGACGGACTCGCAACTGAGAATCCCAGTGTTAGATAATTTTCCACTTTATCAGGTAAATGTGTATATTGGAAGTTAGGCTAAGGGCACAACTAATTTTGGAGCACAAGTCTGCAGTACCTATTGCTGAATGGGACGGCACAGTGGCACAATGGGTAGCACTGCTGCCGCACAGAGCCGGGGACCCAGGTTCAATTCTGGCCTTGGGTCGCTGTCTGCATGGAGTTTGCATTCTTCCTGAGACTGCATGGGTTTTCTCCGGGTGCTCCAGTTTCCTCCCACAGTTCAAAGAGGTGCAGTTAGGTGAATTGGCGATGCTAAATTGCCCCTTAGTGAGTTAAGGGGATAGGATGGGAGATTGGGCCTGGGTAGAGTGCTTTTTCAGAGTCTTGTTGCAGACTTGAAGGGCCAATTGGCCTCTTTCTGCGCGGTACGGATTCTATGCTTCTATGTCTTCAGACCTTTGCTATGTCCGGTGCAGTAAGCTCATTCTTGATATCATATGGAATGAGTCAAATTGGTTGAAGACTGGTTTTTGCGATCTGTTGGACCTCAAGAGGAGGCCGAGATGGATTATTCACTCGACAATTCTGGGTGAAGATTGTCGCAAAAGCTTCAGCCCTTATCTTTGGCACTGATGTGCTGGGCTTCCCTTCACTGGTCTGTTGTTTCATTATTCACTCCCATTCATGACTGGATGTGGAAGGACAGTGGTTAGCAATTTCTTCACAGCTCCAGGGTCACTGGTTCGATTCCCAGCTTGGATCCCTGTCTGTGCGGAGTTTGCACTTTCTCCCCGTGTCTGCGTGGATTTCCTGTGGTACTCCGGTTTCCTCCCACAGTCCAAAGAAGGGCGATTGGCCATGCTAAATTGCCCTTCGTGTCCAAAACGTTTAGGTGGGGTTACTGGGTTACAGGGTGGAGGTGTGGGCTAAGGTAGGGTGCTCTTTCCAAGGGCCGGTGCAGACTCAATGGGCCTAATGGCTTCCTTCTGCACTGTAAATTTTATGACTCTATAAACTCCATCGAGTACAGATCCAGAGTCCTCAACCGCTCCTTATATGACAAGTTCTTCATTCTGGGGATCATTCTTGTGAACCTCGTCTGGATCTTCTCCAAGGCCAACACATCCTTCCTTAGATGTGGGGTCCAAAAAGGCTCGCAATATTTCAAATGGGGTCTGATCAGAGCCTTATACAGCCTCAAAAGTACATCCCTGCTCTTGTATTCTAGTCCTCTTAACATGAATGCTACATTGTATTTGCCTTCCTAACTGCCAACTGAACCTGCATTCTAACCTTAAGAGAATCCTGAACTAGGACTCCTAAGTCCCTTTTGTACTTCTGATTTCCGAAGTTTTTTTCCATTTAGAAAATAGTCTATGCCTCTATTCTTCCTAACAAAGTGCATTACATCACACTTTTCCATATTTCATTTCATCTGCCACTTCTTTGCTCACTCTCCTAGCCTGTCCAGGTCCTTCTGCAGCCTCCCTGCTTCCTCATCGCCACATGCCCCTCTATATATCTTTGTATCATCTGCAAACTTAGCAACAATGCCCTCAGTTCCTTGTTCCAGATCATTAATGTACATCATGAATAACTGTGGTCTGAACACTGACCCCTGAGGGACACCACTAGTCACCGGCTGCCATCCTGAAAAGGACCCCTTTATTCTCACTCTCTGCCTTCTGCCAGTCAGTCAATCCTCTATCCTTGCTCCTAACAGCGTGGGCTCCATCTTATTTAACAGCCTCCTGCACGGCGCCTTGTCAAAGGCCTTCTGGAAATCCAAATGGATCACATCCACTGGTTCTCCTTTGTCTAACTTCCTCACTCCCTCCTCAAAGAATTCTAACAGATTTGTCAGGCATGACCTCACCTCGATGAATCCGTGCTGACTCAGTCCTATTTTACCATGCACTTAATAATCAACTTTAAAATCTTACCAACAACCATAGTCAGACTAACCTGCCTATAATTTCCTGTCCTCTGCCTCTCTCCCTTCTTAAACAGGGGTTTTACATTGGCCATTTTCCAATCCTCTGGTACCTTCCCTGCCTCTAGTGATTCCCGAAAGATCACCACAAATACCTCCACAATCTCCTCAGCTGTCTTCTTCAGAACCATAGAAGGTGGTCCATCCGGTCCAAGTGATTTATTCACCTTCAAACCTTTCAGTTTCTCTAGCACCTTCTCCTTAATGGTGGCCGCTGCACTCACCTCTGCCCCCTGACTCTTTTGGAGTTCTGGCATGCCACTGGAGTCATCCACTGCAAAGACTGATGCAAAGTCCCTACTCCGTTCCTCTGCCATATCTTTGTTCCCTATTACTACTTCTCCAGCCTCATTTTCCAGTGGTCCAATGTCTATTCTTGCCTCTCTCTTACCTTTCATATGTCAAAAAAAATACCCGCTTGCAAGCTTCTTTTACATTGTAAGAAGTCTTACAACACCAGGTTAAAGTCCAACTGGTTTGTTTCAAACACTAGCTTTCGGAGCACTGCTCCTTCCTCAGGTGAATGAAGAGGTTCTTTTACATTGCAAGCCAACTTCTCCCTCCGCCATTGCTTTTTTTAGTTCTCCTCTACTTCCCACAAATCCTTGCCATATTCTATGCCTTTTTTGGGCTTTTATGCTGTCCATGAAGTCCCTTATCAGCCATTGTTGGTTGCCTTGTCCTCCCCTTGGCATGTTTCCTCCTCCTGTAATGAAATGCAAATCGCTTATTGGCACGAGTAGGCTTCAATGAAGTTACTGCGAAAAGACCCTAGTCACCACATTCCGGCGACTGTTCGGGGAGGCTGGTACGGGAATTGAACCGTGTCGCTGGCCTGCTTTAAAAGCCAGCAATTTAGCCCAGTGTGCTAAACATGAATTTCTGTTTTCACCCCGGAAACTCCTGCCCTGCCGTGCGCAGCCCCTGGCTTGTCTCACACCGTGTTGGTCTGAATGGGGCTCCAGTGAAGTCGAGGACGGTTGATTGACGACACGCGGCGGGGGAGGGGGTCTCGCGGAGGCTGTGTGCGCGTGAGAGAGACGGTTAGGACGGTTGGGGGGGGGGGGGGGGGGGGAGGGGCGAGCGAGAAGCTCGAGCGCAGGGTTAGTCAGTCGCCGATAAAGACGCCAGACAAGAGCCGCGGGGCTGAGAGAGAGTGTGAGTCTCGCTGTCATTGCATTTTTATCCACGGTTTATTTACTTTTGGCGCGGTGGATGGCGGAGTGGAGGGAAATGGGGATGTCAGCGTTGTGCGTTTGTGTTCCTGTAGGAGCCAGACAGGCAGGAGAGTTGAGAGCCAGACTCGGGGGGGGGGGGGGCAGTCACACGTTAAAAAGCTACCTCTCGCCGTGCCTCTGTGTTTATTTAGCCAGAGGCCCAAGTGTAAAGTCAACAGCACGTCTAGTAAAAAAATAACCCCCCTCCCCCATAAACCTCCCATTAGTCGACAAGCAAAATAAAAACTCCTTTAAAGTACAGCACATGCCCTGCAGAATTTGTGCGCCAAATATTTATTGCAGCGCAATTGGAGGCAGTTTGGTGATTTAAAAAATATGATGGGCATTTTTCGTCATTGCATTTGCTGTTTAAATTGCTTGAATGGTTTGCTTTGTGGTTCATAAATTGGAGACGGAAAGGTATCTCCTGGGCGCTTGTTGGATGAACAAAGGGCTAATAATGTATTGATCAAGTTCAATGTCATTGCAGGAAGGGTCTAACTTTATTCTTTTAAAGTTTGTTGCAAAAGTGCAGGGTGATTGAGCATGCTTCATGGTGGTTCATCTTGGCTCTGAGTTGCTTTTGGACTGTTGAGTAACCATGAATGATAAACTCCAAGCCAGTTGTGGGCAAAATTAATCTGCCGTTCATTAATCCCCTGATTTATTTTTCATTTTGTTCATATTGATTGATTTATTGCCATAGGATACAGAAGTACAGTGAAAAGTATTCTTCTGCGGCCAAGGGAACGTACACAGTACGTACATAGTAGACATGAATAATCGACAGAGTACATTGACAAATGGTACATTAACAAATACTGATTAGTTACAGTGCGGAACAAAGGCCAAACAAAGCAAATACATGGGCAAGAGCAGCTATGGGAACAGATCAGTCCGAGGGAGAGTCGTTCAGATCCCAGATACATCTTGCGACACTGGGCTGAACGCAGCATGACACCCCCTCCCCCCCCCCCACCCCCCACCCTCTCTATGCCAATGTCTGGATGGAGTTCTTCCTTTTCACATATTTGCAGAATGAAGTTTGAAAGACGTGTTGTTTACTTTTGACATGTATTTGTTCTCTTTGTCTTCTGGAAGGATGAAAAAGGCACCAATCTCGACAAAGCCTTCCTGATATTTTGGGGAGACTTGAACTAATTGGCTCCCTAACCTTTCTGCCTTTGGGATATGGTGTTTCGGGTGTGAAGGATCATAGCCACCAACCTGCATCCCATCACTGCAAGGCGCAGCATGTTGCCGCTCCTCTACAATGTTATGATTTTCAAAGAAAAAAAGATTTATGGCTTCAGGTGACTTGTGTTCATATGATGTCATGAGCATTATTTTCAAGTACAGAACAGTTGCAAACAATCCATTCTTTTTTAAATCATGCACAAGTATACATTTATATTTAAAAGAAAGACTTGTGGTGTTCGTTTTCCACGACCACCAGATGTGTCAAAATGCTTTACAGACAATGGCGTACTTTTTGAAGTGCAGTCACTGTTGTAAGCACATGAAAAAATATTTTCTAAGATTATAGTTCTGTCACTAACCAGTGAATCCAGTGGGGCGGCACGGTGGTCAGCCTTGCTGCCTCACAGTGCCAGGGACCTGGGTTCAATTCCAGCCTCGGGTGACTGTCGTTGTGGAGTTTGCATATTTTCCTGTGTCCATGTGCTCCGGTTTCCTCTCTCAGTCCAAAGATGTGTAGGTTAGGTGGATTGGCCATGCTAAATTGCCCCTTAGTGTCCAAAGGTTAGGTGGGGTTACAACAATGGGCAGAGGAGTGGGCCTAGGTCGGTTGCTCTTTTGGTGGGTCTCTGCAGACTCTATTAAAAACATTTCATTGAGGCATTTATGGTTTTATAATAACAAAACACACAAGTACAGATATAAACGTAAATCTTTATTGTCACAAGTTGACTTACATTAACACTGCAATGAAGTTACTATGAAAAGCCCCTAGTCGCCATATTCCAGCGCCTGTTCGGGTACACAGAGGGAGAATTCAGAATTATCAGCTGGTACGGGAATTGAACCCGCGATGCTGGCCTTGTTCTGCATCACAAACCAGCTGTCTAGACTACTGAGCTAAACCAGCTCACATAGTTCAACATGAAACACACTTCAACGTGTAACACACCCCTCCGTCTCCCACAGTTCTCACCTAAGCTGGGCCAACATAATCTAACTCTCTCCCCTAAACCCCCCCCCACAATATTGAAATCTGCTGATGGTTCAATTTTCTCCGAAGAAGTCGATAAACGGCTGCCACCTCCGAACGAACCCTCATGATGAACCTCTCGGGTGAACTTGATTTTCTCAAGCCTGAGAAACCCAGCCATGTCACTAACCCATACCCCTGCTTTCGAATCTCTCCACACTGGTAAGAAATATCTCCGGGCTACCAAGGAAGCAAAGGCCAAACATCAGCCTTTCTCGCCCCCTGGACTCCCAGGTCTTCCGACACTCCAAATATCGGCAAGTGTGGACTCGGTGCCACTCTCACCTTTAACACCCTGGACATGACATCTGCAAACCCCTGCCAGAATCCCCTGAGCTTCGGGCATGCCCAAAACATGTGGACATGATTTACAGGCCCTCCTGCAGATCGCCCACACCTGTCCTCTACCCCAAAAAAACCTGCTCATCCGGGCCACCGTCATGTGTGCCCGGTGGACCCTCTTGAATTGTATCCGCCTGAGCCTGACACATAATGAGGATGTATTGACTCTGCTCAGGGCATCGTCCCACAGACCCGCCTCTCACTCCTTTCCCAACTCATCTTCCCATTTAAGTTTTGTCTCCCCTATCTGGGTTTCCTCCCACTCCATGAGTTCTTTGTAAATTTCCAATACCTTCCCCTCCCCCACCCCAGTTCTAGAAATTACATTGTCCTGTGTCCCCTGTGGCGGAAGGAGCGGAAAGTTAAAAACCTGCCTTCGCAAAAAATCCCTTACCTGGCGATATCGGAATCCATTCCCTCCCGGCAATTCAAACCCTTCCAGATCCTCCAGACGGGGAATGCTCCCATTATTATTATCATCAATAAACAGATCCCCCAGCCTCTCAATACCTGTTCTCTGCCACCTCCGAAACCCCCATCCATCATCCCTGGCACAAACCAGTGATTACCGCAGATTGGAGACCACACTGACGCTCCCTCCACTCCCATATGCTTCCGCCATTGCCCCCAGACTCTCGGGGCCGCCATTACCACTGGGCTTGTGGAGAACCGGGCCGACAAGAACGGCAGAGTTGCCATTACCAATGCCCCCAAACTTGTGTCCTTCCATGATGCTGCCTCCACCCGCTACCACACCGACCCCCCCCCCCAAGCTACCCACTTCCTAATCAAGGCTATATTCGCCACTCAGTAGTAGTTCCTGAAGTTCAGCAGAGCCAGCCCTCCCTCCCCTCGGCTCCACTCCAGCAACACTTGCTTTACTCGCGGTGTTTACCCGCCCACAAAACCCAGATATTACCCTCTACACCTGCTTAAAAAAGGCTTTTGGAATAAAAATAGGGAGACACTGAAAAACAAACAAAAATCTTGGGAGAACCGTCATATTTACGGTCTGTACCCTCCCCGCCAGTGAGAACGGGAGCATGTCCCACCTCCTTAGGTCCTCCTTCATTGGTTCCACTAATCGGCCCAGATTTAATTTGTGTAGCTGCTCCCATCTTCTTGCTACCCGAATACCCAGGTAATGAAAACTACCTACCACCACCTTAAACGGCAATTCCTCCAGTCTCCTCTCCATCCCCCTCGTTTGGATCACACAAACCTCTCTTTTACTCATATTCAGTTTGTACCCCGAGAATCGGCCAAATTCCCCTAAGATCCGCATAATCTCCCCATTCCCCCTAATGGGGCGGAAATATATAGAAGTAGGTCGCCTGCACATAGTGAGACCACGTGTTCCTCCACCCCCCCCACCCCGGACCAGCCCCTTCCAGTCCTTTGATGCTCTCAGCGTCATTGCCAATGGCTCTTTAACCGAGGCAAACAACAGTGGGGAGAGTGGACATCCTTGCCTCGTCCCCCGGTGCCATCTAAAATAGTCCGAGCTCACCTGGTTCGTCCGCACGCTCGCCATCGATGTCTGGTACAGCAACCGAACCCAGTCTATGAAGCCCTGCCCAAACCCAAACCGTCCCAGGACCTCCCACAAATAATTACATTCCACCTGGTCAAAGGCCTTCTCCGCGTCCATAGCGACCACCACCTCCGCCTCTCTCCCCTCGGAGGGCATCATGATCACATTCAGGAGCCTTCTGACATTGGCCGTCAACTGCCTACCCTTAACAAACCCCATCTGGTCCTCCTCTATCACCCCCGGAACACAGTCATCTATCCTCGAGGCCAGGAATTTGGCATCAACATTTAATAGTGAGATTGGTCTGTATGACGCACATTGCTCTGGGTCATTCTCCCGCTTCAGGATCAATGAAATCGAGGCCTATGACATTGTTGGATGAAGAACACCCCGCTCCCTTGCCTCATTAAATACCCTCACCAGCAGCGGGCCCAGCATCCCAGAGAACCTCTTGTAAAATTCTATTGGGTAGCCATCCGGCCCCGACTGCATGGCCTCCGATCCCACTAGTATTTCTTCAATCCCCATCGTGGCTCCCAGCCCCTCCACCAACCCTTCCTCAACATTCAGAAACTTCAATTTTTCCAGGAACTGCCTCATTCCGTCCACCCCAGCTGGGGGCTCCGACTCATACAACCGACTGTAAAACCCCTTAAACGCCCCATTCACCCCAGCTGGATCCAGTACCATGTTTCGTCCTCTGTCCTTCACTCTTCCCATCTCCCTGGATGCCTCCCTTTTCCTCAACTGGTGAGCTAGCATCCAACTGGCCTTCTCACCATACTCATATATCGCCCCTCTCGCCTTCCTCAACTGCCCCACCGCTTTCCCTGTCGATAACAGCCCAAATTCCATCTGCAGCTTCTGCCGC
The DNA here is from genome assembly GCF_902713615.1 of Scyliorhinus canicula. Lineage (NCBI taxonomy): Eukaryota > Metazoa > Chordata > Chondrichthyes > Carcharhiniformes > Scyliorhinidae > Scyliorhinus > Scyliorhinus canicula. The sequence continues at coordinate 20,826,183 of NC_052160.1, read as the reverse complement.
TCCTTCAACAACCCTGCCTCCGGGGCTTCAGAATATCTTCTACCAACTGGAATATGTCCCTAACCAACATATCCATCTCTACCCATTCCACCTTCTCCCTATGAGCCCGTATCGAAATTAGCTCCCCCCTAACCACCGCCTTCAGCGCGTCCCACACCGTTGCTGCCGAAACTTCCCCCGTATCATTTATCTCCAAATAATTCTGGATGGCCTCCCCCACCATTCTCACACCCCCTCATCTGCTAACAGTCCTACATCCAGTCTCCGTTGTGGGCGCTGACCCCCCTCCTTGCTCACTTCTAAATCACCCAGTCTGGGGCATGGTCCGACACAACGATCGCCGAATACTTGGCATCCACCACCCCCACCAGCAAAGCCCTGTTCAAAACAAAAAAAATCAATCCGGGAGTACACTTTGTGAACCTGGGAGAAAACGAAAACTCCTCCGCTCGTGGCCGTCCAAACCTCCACGGATCAACCCTCCCTAACTGTTCCATAAACCTTTTTAACTCCTTTGCTGTGGCTGGCACCTGCCCTGTCCTTGAACTCGACTGATCTAACCTCGGTTCAATGACCATATTGAAGACCCCTCCCATGATCGACCTATGTGAGTCCAGGTCCGGGATCTTCCCCAACACCCACCTCATAAACTCCACGTCATCCCAGTTTGGTGCGTAAGTATTTACTGAGACTACTGTCGTTCCGTCCAACTTCCCACTTACCGTAACATACCAACCTCCCCGAATCTGCCACTACGCTCCCTACCTCAAATGAAACCCGCTTATTAATCAAGATCGCAACCCCCTAGCTTTAGAATCTAACCCCGAATGAAATACCTGCCCTACCCAACCCTTCCTCAGCCTAGTCTGATCCACCACCCTCGGGTGTGTCTCTTGTAACATTGCCATGTCCGCCTTCAGCAGGAACACGCAAACACTGTTGACTGGCCATTCAGCCCTCTCATGTTCCATGTGAGCAGCCTGGTCAGAGGGCACCCCCCCTCCATCACCCTTCTTAGGCCAGCCTCCAGGGTCCCCTCAGGCCCGCCTCGGATGTCCACCGTCATCGACCTCCCATTTGTTTCCAAGCGCCAGTCCCTCCCATCAGCAGAACAGTCTTCCCCCCCCCCCCCCAAACCTAACAAAAAAACAATCTCAACCTCCCATAACAAACAAGTCACCTGAACGCCACCCACTGCGCTTCCGTGAGCTAGCCCGCCCAGCTAGCCTGGTAGCCCCCGCCCATGGAGCCAAGCATTCTACCTCCCACTGATCTCCCCCCCCCCCCACCCCGCTCGAACATACATATGCAAATACCCCAAAAAACACAAAAAAGAAAATTCCACCCACCATCCCCAAATTAGAACAAAGTTAACCCACAGACAACACTGGGCCACGGCCTAAATCTTGGTACAAAGCCAATACATACAAAACACAAAAAAAGAAATTAAGCAGCACAAGTACAGAATTACCCGTCCCCAAGTTCAATGTCCTCCATCTCCCGCCAGTCCCGTCTTTCACAAAGTTCATTGCCTCCTCCAACGATGCAAAATAGACTTCTTGACCTTCATAGGTGCCCCACAAACGAGCTGGGTACAGCATGCCGAACTTCCTCCCCTTCCTAAAGAGGGCCGATTTTACTTTGTTGAAGCTTGCCAGTTCCGCACCCAAGCCCTGGTAAATGCGCAGCTCATTGCCTTCCCATTTGTAGCTCGTCATCTGTCTGGCCCACCTCAAGATCTGCTACTTGTCCAGGAGGATTGTTGCAGACTCGATGGGCCAAATTGCCTCCTTCCGCACTGTAAGGATTCTATTATTCTATTCTATGAATTAGCACAGAAGGAGGACATTTGGCCAGCTGTGTTCATGCCAGCCCCCTGCAAGAGCAAATCAATACTTTCCACTCCCATAAGTTTTGGTGGTGGGAGGGAGCGGTCATAAGGTGAGGGGAGGAGGGGGATAGTCAGTGAACTCCCTCTTTCTGATGTTTTGTCCCTCAATCAAGCACTGAGTGCCTTTGAATGAATGCCCCCCCTCCACCCCATACCTCCCCTCTCCATCTGCTGGAGCCCACATAATCTCACATGTTTGTTATGCTCCCCAAAGGGTGAGCCTCCTGTCTGCTGCTGATGAAGCCTTTAGTGGGCCTCAATTGGTGGTGACGCGCTGTGGACTTAATGTGGGTGGAGGCAGGAAGATGGCTTGGTCCACACCCAACCCCTCCCACCTAATGAAATGCCCAAGTCACCAAACTCACAACAGGAAAGGGCATTAAAGCCTATCCATCATTTCACCCCAGTTATAAATTCCATAAGTGACTTGGAGGAGGAAACCGGAGTACCGGGAGGAAACCCATGCAGACACAGGGGGCGGGATTCTACGACCCCCCGCCGGGTCGGAGAATTGCCGGGGGATGGCATGAATCCCGCCCCAGCCGGCTGCCGGATTCTCCAGCACCCGGGATTTTGCGGGGGCGGGAATTGCGCCGCGCCGGTTGGCGGCCGATTCTCCGGCCCGCGATGGGCAGAGTGGCCACCGGTTATTTGCCGGTCCCACCGGCGTAAATTAGAGTAGGTCCTTACCGGCGGCGCAGGCGGCCTCCGGGGTTCTTTTGGGGGGGGGGGGGGGGGGTGCGCGGTGTGCTCTGGCCCCAAGAGGTGCCCCCACGGTGGCCTGGCCCGGGATCAGGGCCCACTGATCCACGGGCGGGCCTGTTCCGTGGGGGCACTCTATTCTGTAGCGGTCCGCCATTGCCGGTGCGGAGACGAAGCCCTCTGCGCATGCGCTGGGATGATGCCAGCACACACTGCGCTTCCGCGCATGTGCCAACTCGCGCTGGCCGGCGGAGGCCCTTCGGCGCCGGTTGGCGTGGCGCCAAGCCCCTTCCCCGCCGGCCGCCGCAAACCACTCCGGGGCTGGGCTAGCCCCTGAAGGTGCGGAGGATTCTGCGCCTTTGGGGCGGCCCGACGCCGGAGTGGTTCACGCCACTCCTTCCTGCCGGAGTTGCCCGCCCCGCCGATTCCCGCAGAATCCTGCCCAGGGAGAACTTACAGACTCCGCACAGACAGTGACCCAAGCCGGGTATCAAACCTGGGACCCTGGAGCTGTGGAGCAACGGTGCTAACCACTGTGCTGTGAATCAACGGTCAGCTAATAAAGAAAGTTATTGACACGTGATAAACATTGTAATTTATTAAAATACAGAGACAAGAGTTTACAAATTAATCAATCGTAATTTGATATAACAAAGATACTTGCACAGGAAGATTTCAAATTTTACATAAAGAAGAGGAGAATTGATAGAAGTAACCAAAATCTGGAAGGAATTTGATGAAGTAAATAAAGAGAACCTGGAGATCTGAATAAAAACGGAAGACTACAGAAAGGTCAGTAATCAATGGTTGGGATTTTTAAGCCCCCACTGCGGCAGGTTTTCCGGTGGCGGGGGCATTTCGCCATTGGCCGCCAGCAAAGTCAATGGCCATTTGCATTACTTGCCGGCTGCGCCACAGGAGCAACCCGGGGGGGGGGGGGGGGGGGGGGCGCCTTCGGTGGGACCAGAATATCCCGCCGGTGGGAAGGGGTGGACTGTCCCAATCTTAATTTGCAAAAGGACCAAGCCAATTTGAGAAAAAATATTACACAGCAAGTTGTTGTGATCTGGAAAGCGTTGCTTAAGACAGTAGAGGCAGATTCGACAGTACCGCCCTGGCATCCTGGGTTTTAGCTGAATGTTTTACTTTTAAAAAAAAAACCTGATTAAATAACTAACTGTCGGCTAACATTTGTTGTTTTTCTTTGCAAATGTCATTAAAAAGCGTTGGAGATTTGTTTTATCTCTCCTCCTGAAAGTTACACCTCTGTGCCCCTGGCATCAGTCCTGTCCCTCACTCCTCACATCACCCCCAATCTCCTAGAGGCCAACAACACTCCACCTGCCTTCATCTCCCTTACAGCCCACCTTCCACCAAACGCCAACACATGTATTGTCATCTTGCCAAGTGTCTTGCACACACACAAGCTACCATCTACAGACCCACACCCCCATGGCCTACCCACCTCCATCTCGTAGAACTTGCCTCCCAGTATCTCACCATGTCCTTTCTGTGTCCCCTAGGATAAGGTGTCCCATAACAGGCATGAGAGGTCGAAGACTGGAGGGGGCATTCCTGACTTGCTGGTCCACACCCCAGCCAAGGAGAGAGCCATGCAGTTAGGGGCGAGGCTGAAGAAAGAGTGATGGCGACATGGAGAGCGGCATGCAGTAAACAAGTGAAAGCCCAATACACATGTCCCTATAGCAAGTAAGTCACCCGTCGCCCATAGACCACTCCTTCCCAAGATTTTATCTTACAGGACCACCATTAGACGAGGCCGGGTTGTCCAGGGTCGCAACCCTCCAGCCATACCGCCAACACATCCCGGAGCACCAGTGCAGGGACGACTATGGGTGGATATTCCAGTCCCCCAGCTGCGTGTTTCTCGGTGATGCGCCGTTCGCTGGCAGCAGGATTCTATCTTCCCACTGCTTGTCACGTGATTTCCACGTTGGCTGAGCCCCGCCCCACGATGCTCCGTCCCCGACTGGCTGAATTCCCGACGGCGTGGGACACGTGTGGTCTCACCTGTCGGGAACTCAGCGTGGTGGCTGCGGACTCATTCCAGAGCCGCCACAGTTGGGGGAGGGCCCATTCGTGGGCAGGGGTCGACATATTCGGGGCTGGGGGCACTGTGATGGGGCGGTATGGTGCGCGGGAGCCAGCTGAAGGAGAGGGACTATTTTGCAGGCCGGGTCCGTGAGCGGCATCCGCCATGAAGCACGGCGCGCGGCGTGTGCGTGCGTGACCACGGACCCGGCAACTCTCCGTGTCGGCAGTTAGAGCTGGGTGCTCTACGCTGCCTGGCTGCTCGCCTGCCCCGGAACAGGGAATCGATGGTCGTTTGCACCAGTTTTCCTGGCGTAAAACGCCACAGTTTTCACGCCAGTGTGGGGACTTAGTCTCCAGAACGGAGAATCCAGCCCACAGTGTCCAACCTAATCTGCCTCTGAGATTTAAATCCATGCAAATGGCGGGCATGGGCCCGCCGGCACAGGCTCGAACTTCACTAATGTTGCCAGCGGGGGACCAGACCGTCGCAACGGAATTGGTGCCAGGCGCAAATAACGATTTTTCAATTGTGCGCTATTTTCCGCCCGATCGCAATTCTCGCTGCCAGCGGCGGGGAGCGGAGAAATCAGCCCACCATTAATACAAAGCTTTTCACCACCATCCCAAAATTATCGCAGCAATTTACTGTCAAATACCCTGAATCTCAGATCAGATCACTATCCAGTTTTGGGCCTGCCCTGAATTCAATGAGCAATTCAGTAGCAAATCCAGAAAGTCCTCAAAAATAACTGGGAGGTTAAGGTTTGGATGGTGTTTGTGCGGTAAAATGGGCGGTGACAGGATAACTCACCAAGCAAGCCTGGACATTCACAACTCATGGTGTGTCTCTCAGCTTGCTGAATCCTCTGCTCTGTTTGTGCAGGAATGGCCCAGTGTGTTGTGAACACGCTATAAACCTCACCAACATGACTCAGCCCAATGACAAACATTACAGCTACAGTGTGTAAAAAAATACATTTCTTGAAATGATTAAGAAAATTATTAAACCGGAAAATTATGTAATTCATGAACAGGGTGTGTAAATCAGCGACGGACTGCACACACATACGGGTACTTGGGGAATGAAGTAAAACCCACACCCGACTCAAGCCCCAATTCACTGACATTTGGGGGGACTTGAAACTTAAATTTTTGTATCAGAGCGGAAAAGAACAGGAACAGTTCCATCTTAGCCAGGGTCTCGCCAACGCAGGCCCTCCGACCTGCAGAGAAAAAAAAAGACAATTGCAAAAAAATGTCAATGCTGCTCTTCAAAACAAAAAAAAAGTTACTCAGAATAATTTTGAAGACTTCTGGTGGCGGCAATGACGTAGGAAGCCGCACATTTGGGAGCTCCCGATTCCAACGGACTTTTCGGCTCTTTTTAGAGCCCAAAACGGAATTTTTTTCGACGTCTCCCGGTGGGAGAGGGTGTGCTGATCGACTTTCTCTGCATTTCATGACTCAAACTCGGAGTGGAAAGGGGGAAAAAACGGCAGCGTCAGAAGGGTGTGGTGGGGCAGTGAAAAAGCGCGGGCTTTCCTCTGGTTTCCCGCGATGCGGGGCTGAGGGGTGGAGACGATGACGGGGGGGAGGGGCATTAACTGGTTCTTACCCGTGCTGGAGCGGTGCCTGGAGGAGGGACAGGATGGGGGATGATCCCACTTTGGGAGGGGTCGGGTTTTTGGCGGGAGTTTCTGGGGTCAGCTGAAGTTAGCTGACCCACGGAAGTACAATGGAGGATGGTGCGCGGCTAGGAGGGTTCCTAGCCTGGGGGGGAGGGAGGGGGGAAAAGGGGAATACCGGGTTGCTGCTGGCAGGGTCAGGAAGGAGCTGGTGTGGGCCGGGGGGACAGAGGTGAGGTGTTGTCGCTGTGGGGACTGGGTCGGGCAGGGGGTGCTGGCCTGGGGCGGGCAGTCGACGGGCTATGGCTAGTCGACGGGGGAGGGGGGGCGGGACGCCCTCTGATCCGGTTGGTCACCTGGAATGTGAGAGGATTGAATGGGCCGGTGAAGCGGTCGAGGGTACTTGCTCACCTGAGGGGGCTAAAGGCAGATGTGGCAATGCTTCAGGAGATCCACCTGAAGGTGGTGGACCGGGTCCGTCTGAGGAAGGGGTGGGTGGGGCAGGTTTTCCACTCTGGGTTGGATGTGAAGAACCGGGGAGTGGCGATTCTGGTGGGGAAAAATGTGTCGTTTGAGGCATCTGAGGTGGTGGCGGATAAGGGGGGTAGGTATGTTATGGTTAGGGGCAGGCTACAGGGAGAGAAGGTGGTACTTGCTAGTGTGTATGCCCCAAATTGGGACGATGCGGGCTTTATGAGGCGTATGCTGGGACGGGTCCCGGATCTAGAGGCAGGAGGTCTGATTATGGGCGGGGACTTCAATGCGGTGTTGGATCCTACACTGGATCGGTCCAGTTCAAGGACGGGTAGGAGTCCGGCGGCGGCCAAGGTACTGAGAGGGTTTATGGACCAGATGGGAGGGGTGGACCCATGGAGGGTTGTGAGGTCGAGGGCACGGGAGTACTCTTTCTTCTCCCACGTACATAGGGTTTATTCTCGGATAGACTTCTTCGTGGTGAGTAGGGGACTGATTCCGAGAGTGGAGGAGGCCGAATATTCGGCCATTGCAATCTCCGACCACGCTCCGCATTTGATGGAGTTGGAGATGGGGGAGGTGCGGGACCAGCGCCCGTTGTGGCGGTTGGATGTGGGGTTGTTGGCGGAGGAGGAGGTGTGTTGGAGGGTCCGGGCAAGTATTGAGGGGTACCTTGAGGTGAACGAGAATCACCGAGCAGAAACTTACAGCCAAGTTCCTTACTCACACATGAGTAAGGCCTCAACCAGGACCTTGGATTCATGTTGCATTACATTCACCCCCCCCCCACCATCTGGCCTGAGTTTGCGAAATCCTACCGACTGTCCTGGTTTGAGACAATTCACACCTCTTTAACCTGGGATTACCCCTCTTTTTGGATCTGTAAAGACTTAATTACCTGCAAATGCTTGCATTCAAAGTATCGTCTTGCATCTTTGACTTTGCCTATATATATGTTTCTGGAACCTACCTCTTCATTCACCTGAGGAAGGAGCAGTGCTCTGAAAGCTAGTGATTTGAAACAAACCTGTTGGACTTTAACCTGGTGTTGTAAGACTCCTTACTGTGCTCACCCTAGTCTAATGCGAGCATCTCCACATCTTGAAATAGTGACCACAGTTCCAAAATGTTGGTGACATGCACTTTATTTTTTTCAATAAATTCAGAGTACCCAATTTATATTTTTTCCAATTAAGGGACAATTTAGCGTGGCCAATTCACCCATCTGCACATCTTTGGGTTGTGCAGGTGAGATCCACGCAGACACGGGGAGAATGTGCAAACTCCACACAGACATTGACCGGGGGCGGGGATCAAACTTGGGTCCTCAGCACCGTGAGGCAGCAGTGCTAACCACTGTGCCACCATGCCACCGTAGATGCACTTTATGATACCCTAAGTTAATTAATTTCATGTCCGGACGTTGATAGTTAATCTAACAGAGGTAAGTAAGTTTTGGCAGTCCGAGGTAAAAGATAAATTAGCCAAGATTCCATCTCCTGATTACGATTCGTTCCACTGGTTGAAATCAGAGTCTTCTTTGACAATAACCTGTACCTTTGCACAACCACAATCCACCTTCCCCGCCCCTAGAATTCGATAATGCTGCATTTTCTACTTTATTTTCCCGAGTGAGAGAGGGAACACCCCACCAATATATAATCCAAAAAGGTAATAAGTTGAGCTACCTGCAGAGAAAGGCATGAAGGCGTCTCTCTTCACAAACTTGCCCTCAGCATCCAGAAAGTGAGACGGGTTGAACTCAGTTGGTTTTTCCCATTGGGTTTTATCGTACAGCACAGAGGACAGCAATGGAATCACATGGGTTCCCTGAAAAGATTAAAACATAATTTCAATGTGATGCTGTTATGTTCAAAGGGTATTACTGAAAGTATTTGCGCAATTGTTAATGAATAATCTGAGTGTTAGTTTAAGCATAGTATTTCCATTCCAATTCTGGTCTCTTTGACAGCCCTTATAAGAACTAGGATCAGGAGTGGCCAATTCAGCCCCTCGAGCCACACTGCCATTCAATACGGCTGATCTCCTCTCAGCCTCAACTCCATTTTGCTGCCCGTTTTCCATAACCCTTCAATTAAAAATCTGTCTCTCTCCTTGTTCAATTTCCTCAATAGCTTGACATCCACTGCACTCTGGGGTAGTGAATTCCACAGATTCATGACTCTTTGAGAGAAGTAATTTTTTCTCATCTCTTTTTAAAATCTGTTACCCCTTATCCTAAAACGATGACATCTCATTTTAGATTGCCCCATATGCGCCAGAGATCCGGTTTCAATTCTGCCCTTGGTGACTATCTGTATGGAGTTTACACGTTCTCCCGTGACTGCGTGGGTTTCCTCTAGGTGCTCTGGTTTCCTCCCACTGTCTAAAAATGTGCAGTTTAGGTGAATTAGTCATGTTAAATTACCCCTTTGTGTCCAAAGATGTATAGGTTAGGTTAAGGGGTTATTGGGATATGTTACTGGGCTTGATTGGAGTGCTCTTTCAGAGGGTCGGTACTGACTTGATGGACCAAATTGCCTCCTGTGCTGTAGGGATTCTATGATTATTTGAAGAGGAAGTATCTGCTCTACGTCTACTTTGTCAATACCTTTTATCATCTTATATACCTCAATTAGATCTCCTCTCCTTCTAAACTCGAGAGAGTATGGGCATAAACTGCTCAATCTCTCCTCATAAGACAATGGAATCAATCTAGTAATATTTTAATGACTCCATCAGCAGAGCTACCAGCTAGCTACCTGGGCCCTAAACTCTGGAACGTACTTCCCAAACCTATCTATCTCTTTTAAGTGGTTCCTTAAAATCTAGCTTTTTGACAAAGCATCTTAATGAATTTCTCTTTCCGTGGCTCGGTTTTAGCATAATTCAATAACTTTCCTGTGAATCTACTTGCCGTGTTTGACTACATTAATCGGTTCTATATGAATGCAAGTTTTTGTTATTGCCATGTAGTATCCTTTCAATTTACTCTCCCTTCTTCTCTGTTTTCTCCACACCTTTACAGCAAAAATAACTTGGCACGCTGTAGCACTGAATGAGGCCTTTTGAAAAAGTTGCTCAATTAGTCCCAATCTGTTCTTTCTTCATTACCAACTAAACGACAACTCGAAACGTGAGTAATAAAATATCCAAAGGTGTTTAGACATAGCCATATTGTTTGGATTATATATAAAATTAAACATATGTTGGATGACAGCTAGCCACTTAGGCAATAATGGTGCACAATATAATTGGATGCAATCTTGGAAGCCCTTTCCTCCCACAGTTCCAGGCTCTCCATTAAACGTTAGAATATCCGCCCCCCGTTGTGGCCATAATTTCTCAAAGTGTACCTTTGGAATGAAGAATCCTTTGAAGTTTAAGTCCACTGTTGTTTCATGTGAGATGTTCAGGGGAACAATGTCACCAAACCTCTGGATTTCGTGGATCACTGCGTCAGTGTATGGCAAGTCTTTCCGGTTTTCAACTCTGGGAAATCGTTCCGATCCAATAACTCTGATAATTTCTTCGTGAACCTTTTCTGCAAGTCAAGCACATTTTGAAAGTGATTGGAAAGTTATGGCTTTATTCAAAAATCGCACCTGCGGTAATCCGGAAATATGAGGCACACAAAATGATACAACACGAACCACTCCAGGCCGGAATCAATCAGACTGCTTCTTACTCTGAATCTCTGGATATTTCATCATCAGAAGCATTCCCCAACGAAGTGTGGTCGAGGTGGTTTCCATTCCCGCAGAAAACAAGTTGATTGTCGAGTACCTTAAGTTGTTTTCATTAAAGTATGAATTAGGATTGCCTGATTCCTAGAAAAATGAACAATGCAACAAGTCAGAATTGGGTTTGGGACGGTTTGTCTATGACCTGTGATGCATAACTAACCAAGAGCATTGATTCTTGGGAAAAGCATCACAGAAAAGGGACCAGGAGTTAGAGGCAGATATACATTTACTCCAATGTGGTACTGAGCCCTTTTTAAAAAAAATTTATTTTTTAAAATAATTTTTATTGAGATTTTCAAAAACATATCCAAAACAGAAAATAACAACAAGAAAACAATATTAACAACAACAAAAAGAAAAACACACTAACCCCCAAAACCAAATCCCCCCCCTCCCGTAACTACAAAAAGGAGAGATAGATAAACACCCGGCATATCCAATAAACACATATACACATTTCTCCCTTCCCCCAAAACAGACCCCCACCCCCTCCTCTCCTTTACCCCCCATGTGGGCCCTGTGCAGCACCTTGAACTGTCTGAGGCTAAGCCTCGCACAGGAAGAGGAGGAATTCACTCTTTCCAGGGCATCCGCCCACGTCCCCTCCTCAATCTCCTCACCCAGCTCCTCCTCCCATTTACCCTTTAGCTCCTCCACCGAGGCCTCATCCACCTCCTGCATGTTGTGGTACACGTCCGAAGTCCTCCCCCCTCCAACCCACATCCTTCAGAGCACCCTGTCCCGTACCCCACGTGGGGGCAGCAGAGGGAAACCCTCCACCTGCCGCCTGGCAAACGCCCTAACCTGCATGTACCCAAACATGTTCCCCGGAGGGAGCCCAAACTTCCCCTCTAACTCACCCAGGCTCGCGAACCTCCCATCCACAAACAGGTCCCTCAACCTCCTAATACCTACCCTGTGCCAGCCCAGAAACCCGCCATCGATGCTCCCTGGAACAAACCGGTGGTTCCCCCGTATCGGGGACTCCATAGAGCCCCCCACCTCCCCCTATGCCGTCTCCATTGCCCCCAAATTTTGAGGGTAGCCGCCACCACCGGGCTCGTGGTATACCTCGTTGGAGGGAGCAGCAACGGCGCCGTTACCAGCGCCTCCAGGCTCGTGTCCACGCAGGACGCCATCTCCATCCTCTTCCATGCTGCCCCTGCCCAGTCCATTACCCACTCACGCACCATTGCTGCGTTGGCAGCCCAGTAGTACCCACAGAGGTTGGGCAACGCCAGCCCCCCACTATCCCTGCCCCGCTCCAAAAACACCCTTCTCACCCTCGGAGTCCCATGCGCCCATACAAATCCCGTAATACTCCTATTGACCCTCCTAAAAAAGGCCTTCGGGATAAGGATGGCGAGGCAGTGGAACAGGAACAAAAACCTTAGGAGCACCGTCATCTTGACGGACTGCACCCTGCCCGCCAGCGACAGCGGCAACATGTCCCATCTTTTGAACTCCTCCTCCATTTGCTCCACCAGCCGAGTGAGGTTAAGCTTGTGAAGAGCCCCCCAGCTCCTAGCCACCTGGTCTCCCAGGTACCGAAAGCTCCTCCCTGCCCTTTTCAGCAGGAGCCTACCAATCCCCTCCTCTTGATCCCCCGGGTGCACGACAAACAGCTCACTCTTACCCAGGTTGAGCTTGTACCCAGAAAAGCCACCAAATTCCCTAAGGATCTGCATCACCTCCGGCATACCCCACACTGGGTCCACCACATAAAGCAACAAGTCGTCTGCGTATAATGACACTCGGTGCTCCTCCCCACCCCGCACTAGACCCCTCCAATTCCTCGACTCCCTCAACGCCATGGCCAGGGGCTCAATTGCCAACGCAAAGAGCAAGGGACAGGGGACACCCCTGCCTCGTCCCCCGGTACAACCGAAAGTACTCCGATCTCCTCCTATTCGTAGCTACGCTCGCCATCGGGGCCTCATATAGCAGCCTCACCCAACTGACAAACCCCTCCCCGAACCCAAACCTTTCCAGCACCTCGCACAAGTACCCCCACTCAACCCTATCAAAGGCCTTCTCCGTGTCTAATGCTACCACTATCTCCGCCTCCCCTTCTACCGCCGGCATCATTATAACATTCAGAAGCCTACGTATATTGGTGTTCAGCTGCCTTCCCTTCACAAACCCTGTCTGGTCCTCATGAATGACCCCCGGCACACAGTCCTCTATCCTTGTGGCCAAGATCTTCGCCAACAGCTTGGCATCCACATTTAACAACGAGATAGGCCTATATGATCCACATTGTAGGGGGTCATTGTCCCGTTTAAGGATCAAGGAAATCAGCTCCCGTGACATGGTCAGAGGCAAAGCCCCCCCCTCCCTTGCCTCGTTAAAGGTCCTAACCAACAGGGGGCCCAACATGTCTGCATACATTTTGTAAAATTCGACCGGAAACCCATCCGGCCCCGGCGCCTTCCCCGACTGCATGCTGCCTATCCCTTTGACCAGCTCCTCCAGCTCAATCGGCGCCCCCAGCCCCTCCACCTGTCCCTCCTCCACCTTCGGAAATCTCAGCCTATCCAAGAAGCACCCCATTACCCCCCCCCCCCCCCCCCCCCCCGCTCCACCGGGGGCTCGGACCGGTACAGTTCCCCATAAAAGTCCCTGAAGACCCCATTAATGTCCACCCCCCTTCGCACCACATTGCCTCCCTTATCCGTCACTCCACCAATCTCCCTGGCCGCGTCTCGTTTACGTAGCTGATGTGCCAGCATCCTACTCGCCTTCTCCCCATATTCATACACCGCTCCCTGTGCCTTCCTCCACTGAGCTTCCGCCTTTCCGGTGGTCAGCAAGTCGAACTTGGCCTGCAGGTTACGTCGCTCCCCCAACAGTCCCTCCTCCGGAGCCTCCGCGTATCTCCTGTCCACCCTCACCATCTCCCCCACCAACCTCTCCCTCTCTCTTTGCTCTACCCTCTCCCTATGGGCTCGGATGGAAATCAGCTCCCCTCTAATCACCGCCTTCAATGCCTCCCAAACCGTCCCCACCCGGACATCCCCATTATCATTGGCCTCTAAGTACCTCTTGATACACCCCCGAACCCGCCCGCCCACCTTCTCATCCGCCAGCAGTCCCACCTCCAGGAGCCAGAGCGGGCGCTGGTCCCTCTCCTCCCCCAGCTCAAGGTCTACCCAGTGCGGGGCATGGTCCGAAATGACTATGGCCGAATACTCGACATCCTTCACCCTCGAAATCAGCCCCCTGCTCAGGACAAAAAAATAGATCCGGGAATAGGCTTTATGCACGTGGGAAAAAAATTAATACTCCCTGGCCCTCGGCCTCGCGAATCTCCAAGGATCCACCCCTCCCATCTGGTCCATAAACACCTTAGCCGCCGCAGGCCTCCTGCCCATCCTGGACATGGATCGATCCAATGGGGGATCCAGCACTGTGTTAAAGTCTCCCCCCCCCCCCCCCCCCCCCCCCCAGTATCAGGCCCCCCGTCTCTAGATCCGGAATGCGGCCCAGCATACGCCGCATAAAACCCGCATCGTCCCAGTTTGGGGCATAGACATTCACCAGCACCACCCGCTCCCCTTGCAACTTGCCGCTCGCCATCACATACCTCCCTCCACTGTCAGCCACCACCTTTGACGCCTCAAACGACACCCTTTTTCCCACCAGAATCGCCACCCCCCGATTTTTTGCATCCAGCCCCGAATGAAACACCTGGCCTACCCAGCCCTTCCTCAGTCTAACCTGGTCCGCCACCTCCAGGTGCGTCTCCTTGAGCATAGCCACGTCTGCCTTCAGCCCCTTCAGGTGCGTAAACACCCGGGCCCGTTTGACCGGCCCATTCAGCCCCTCACATTCCAAGTTATCAGCCAGATCAGAGGGCTCCCTGCCCCCCTCCCTTACCGACTAGCCATATCCCGTCCCCTGCCCGCCCCAGGCCAGCGCTCCTCACTCGGCCCGTTCTTTTTTTTTTAACGAACAATTTTTATTGAGGTATTTTTCGGCATTGTAAACAGTTACAGATAAAAAAAAACAAAAATGTGCAAACACCAACGTAAAACCAATGCCTCAATCAAACCATAGTGCACAAGCCCGCTCCTCTCCCATAGAGACTACCCGCCTATTTATCCCTCCTACTCTACTCTAATCTCCCCCCCCCCCCGCTGACGTTCACTCTCCCCTGAAGAAGTCGATGAATGGTTGCCACCTTCGGGCGAACCCCAGTACAGATCCCCTCAAGGCGAACTCAATTGTTTCCATACCCAGAAAACTTGACATGTCCGAAAGCCATAGTTCGGTCTTCGGGGGTTCTGAGTCCCTCCATGCCAGCAGTATTCGCTACTAGGGAAGCAAAGGCCAAAACATCGGCCTCTTTCTCCCCTGCACTCCCGGGTCTTCCGAAACCCCAAAAATTGCCACACTTGGACTCATCACCATCCTTGTTTTTAGCACCCGGGACATGATCCCCGCAAACCCCTCCCAGTACCCCCTAAGCATCGGACATGCACAAAACATGTGAACATGGTTCGCTGGTCCTCCCGCGCATCTAGCGCACTTATCCTCTACCCCAAAGAATTTGCTCATCCGAGCTACCGAATTGTGGGCCCGGTGAACGACCTTAAATTGAAATCAGGCCGAGCCTGGCACATGATGCGGTTGAGTTTACCCTATTCAGGGCTTCTGCCCACAGTCCGTTCTCCATCTCCCCGCCAAGCCCCTCCTCCCATTTGAGTTTCAGTTCCTCCGTCTGGGACTCTCCCCCCTTCATGAGCACCTTGTAAATATCCGAGACTCTACCCTCTCCTCCAAAGACTATTCTGTCCTGGATCCCTATTGGCGGGAGGCGTGGGAAGGATGGTACCTGTCTGCGGACAAAGTCCCCGCATCTGTAAGTACCTGAAGTCATTTCCCCTTGCCAGCCCAAATTTCTCCTCCAAGCCCCTCAAACTCGCAAAGCCCCCCTCCAGGAACATATCGCCCACCCTCCTCACCTCCGCCCGCCACCATGTTCGAAATCCTCCATCCATGCTCCCGGGGGCAAATCGATGGTTATCACATATTGGAGCCCAGACAGATGCACCCACCTCCCCTACATGCCTCCTCCACTGGCCCCATATCCGCAGGGCCGCCCCCACTACCGGGCTGGTGGAGTACCTGGCCGGCGACAGCGGTAGGGGAGCCGTGACCAGGGCCGCCAAACTGGTGCCCCTGCACGAAGCTGCCTCCACCCGCTCCCAGATAGACCCTGTACCCACCATCCACCTCCTTATTATGGCTATGTTAGCCGCCCAGTAGTAGTTGATCAGACTCGGCAATGCCAGCCCTCCCTCGCTGCGTCTCCTTTCAAGCATCGCCTCCTTCACCCGCAGGAATTTTCCCGTCCATACAAAGCTCATGATGATTTAGCCAGTCCTTTTGAAGAAGGACTGTGGGATAAAGATCGGGAAGTACTGGAAGATGAACAGGAATCTAGGGAGGATTGTCATCTTTACAGTCTGCACCCTCCCCGCCAGTGACAGCGGGAGTGCATCCCATCTCCGAAACTCCCTCTTCATTTGTTCCACCACTCTAGTCAAATTTAACTTGTGCAGCCTGCCCCAGTCTCGTGCCACCTTATCCCCAAGTACCGGAAACTTTCCTCAACCAGCCTAAATGGCAGCTCCTTCAGTCTATTCTCCTGGCCCCTTGCCTGCACCACAAACATCTCACTCTTGGCCATATTTAGTTTGTACCCTGAAAACCGGCCGAACTTCCTCAATGTTTCCGGTATACTTTCCATCCCGGCCAGTGGGTCCGACACGTACAGGAGCAGGTCATCCGCATAGAGAGAGACTCTATGTTCCACGCCCCCCCCCCCCCCCCCCCCAGTCATTCCCTTCCACTCCTTCACAGCTCTCAAAGCATTTGCCAACGTCTCTATGGCCAGCGCGGACAGCAACGGGGCGAGTGGGCATCCCTGTCTGGTCCCGCGATATATTCTGAAATAATCTGACATTACTCTGTTCGTCCTACCACTAGCTTTTGGGGCCTGGTACAATAGTCTGACCCAATTCACCTGTCCCTCCCCGAACCCAAACCGTCCAAGCATCTCCCACAAATGGCCCCACTCCACCCGGTCGAAGGCCTTCTCAGCGTCCATTGCCACCACTACCTCCACCTCCTTGCCTGTCGGGGGCATCATGATCACATTAAGCAATTTTCTCAAGTTAGCTGTCAGCTGCCTGCCTTTCACAAACTGTGGTGATATGAGTGGGAGCACTGCCATTGGTGCAGAGCATTGGTTTCCCATTGGCTCTGGCTGGTCATGTGCCTCTCGTTTGATTGGCTGGGGCTAGTCATGTGACTGCTCACCAATTGGTCGAGAGGCAAGTAGTCCCACCTCCGAGGTGGGTCCCAGTGGGTCCCCAATTATGCCGACAAAGCCCGCCCCCTCATCCAGTCCACCTCTTTTCCCCTGTCGATGGAGGCCCGCCAGGCCTTTAGCCGCATCAAAGCGGATATTGCAAAGGCCATGATGCGCGCTATCGACGAGTCCCTCCCATTCCAGGTCGAGAGCGTCGCGTCTGACGTAGCACTGGCGGCCACCCTGAACCAAGCGGGCAGACCTGTGGCCTTCTTCTCACGAACCATCCACGCTTCCGAAATCCGCCACTCACAGGCCATAGTCCAAGCTGTCGGATATTGGAGGCACTATTTGGCCGGCAGGAGGTTTACCCTCCTCACAGACCAACGGTCAGTAGCTTTCATGTTCGATAATGCACAGAGGGGCAAGATCAAGAACGACAAGATCTTGCGGTGGCGGATCGAGTTGTCCACGTACAACTACGATATCTTGTATCGTCCTGGGAAGCTCAATGAGCCTTCCGATACCCTATCCCGCGGTACCTGCGCCAGCGCGCAGATTGACCGCCTCCGCTCCCTCCATACGGACCTCTGCCATCCAGGGGTCACTCGTTTTTACCATTTTATTAAGACCCGCAACCTGCCCTACTCCGTTGAGGAAGTCAGGACCGTCACCAGGGACTGCCACGTCTGCGCCGAGTGCAAACTGCACTTCTACCGCCCCAAACGAGTGCATCTGATCAAGGCATCCCGCCCCTTTGAACGTCTCAGTATAGACTTCAAGGGTCCCCTCCCCTCCAACAATCGTAACACATATTTCTTGAGTGTTATCGACGAGTACTCCCACTTCCCTTTCGCCATTCCCTGTCCCAACATGACCACAACAACCATCATAAAGGCCCTCCTATCCATCTTCTCCCTGTTCGGTTACCCCACGTACATCCACAGCTACCGGGGGTCCTCCTTTATGAGTGACGAACTGCGTCAATTCCTGCTCAGTAGGGGCATAGCCTCTAGCAAGACGACCAGTTATAACCCTCTGGGTAATGGTCAGGTCGAGCGGGAGAATGGCACCATTTGGAAGACCATCCTGCTGGCCCTGCGGTCCAGAGATCTCCCTATCCCCCATTGGCAAGAGGCCATCCCCGACGCCCTTCACTCAATCCGGTCTCTCCTCTGTACTACCACTAATCAAACACCTCATTAACGTCTTCTTGTTTTCCCTAGGAAGTCGTCCTCAGGATCCCCTCTCCCGACCTAGCTGGCCACTCCCGGGCCCATCTTGCTCCGGAAGCATGTGCGGGCGCACAAGTCCGACCCATTGGTTGAGCGAGTCCAGTTACTCCACGCCAACCCGCAGTATGCGTACGTGGAGTATCCCGACGGTCGGCAGGATACAGTCTCGCTTCGGGACCTGGCATCCACCGGCGTGCGGTCTTCTCCCCCTACATCAACACCCCCCCCCCAACCCCAATTACCCCCAGCGCGCCCCCCCCCCCCCCCCCGTGCCCCACGACCCAGCGCATATACCCCCCCTTCCCCGATTACAGCAACTCCACCACCGGCCCGGGGTACGGAGACACAACTACAACCGACGCTCCCAGAGGCAAGGACGACCATCGGCCCGACGTCACCGGCTCCACTGCGACGGTCCACCAGAACATCACGGGCACCCGACAGGCTGATCGTGACCATCTGAGGCAACCATGGGACTTTATTGGACTCTATTGTAATTTTTTTTGCATCCGAATGTAGTATGTAGTGTTGTTTATTTTTGCCACGAGCCAGTGGGCAGCCCACATCTTCGATTATCTCTACTCATATCACCAGTCCTCGGACCCCCCCACTCTCTCTCTTCCCCTCACACACACCCCCCCCCGCCTTCTTTCTCCACAAGGGGTGAATGTGGTGATATGAGTGGGAGCACTGCCATTGGTGCAGAGCATTGGTTTCCCATTGGCTCTGGCTGTTCATGTGCCTCTCATCTGATTGGCTGGGACTAGTCATGTGACTGCTCACCAATTGGTCGAGAGGCAAGTTGTCCCACCTCCGAGGCGGGGTATAAGTACCCAGGTTTCCCGGCGGTCGGCCTTTCTCCGTAATCGACCACCGGGCTAACAACTAGCTGATTAAAGCCACAGTTTGGATCTTCATCGTGTCTCGCATCCAATTGATGGTACATCACAAACCCTGTCTGATCGTCCCCAATCACCTCCGGTACGCAGTCCTCAATTCTAATCGCCAGGACCTTTGCCAGGAGCTTCGCATCCACATTGATCAGGGAGATTGGCCTGTATGACCCGCAGGATTCCAGGTCCTTGTCCCGCTTCAATATCGGCGAGATGGTGGCCTGCGACATCGTCGGCGGCAGGGTCCCTCTGTCCCTTGCCTCATTAAAAACCATAGTCAAGACCGGTCCCACTATCTCCGAGAACTTCTTGTAAAACTCTACTGGGTATCCATCCGGCTCCGGGGCTTTCCCCGACTGCATGGCCTTTAGGCCCCCCCAATACCTCCTCCGCTCTAATCGGGGCCCCCAGCCCGTTCACTAGTCCCCCGCCTACTTTGGGAATGTTAGCCCGTCCAGGAACCTTTTCATCTCCTCCGGCCCTTCCGGGGGTTCTGAAGCATACAGCTTACTTTAGAAGTCCCGGAATACCTTATTCAGTCCTGCCGGGTCCTCCACTCTGCTCCCCTCCCCATCAATCACTCTACTTATTTCCCTGGCCGCCTCCCTCTTCCTGAGTTGCTGCGCTAGCAATCTGCTGGCCTTCTCCCCATGCTCATACACCACTCCCCTCGCCTTCCTAAGTTGTTCCACGGCCCTACTCGTGGATAGCACCCCCAGTTCCGCCTGTAATCTCCGTCTCTCCCTGAGTAGGTCCTCCCCGGGGGATCCCGCATGTTCCTCGTCTATCCGATAAATTTCCCTAACCAATCTGTCCATTTCTGCTCTGTCCGCCCTGACCCTGTGAGCCCGAATTGAGATCAGCTCCTCCCTCACTACTGCCTTCAACGCCTCCCACAGGGTCGCTGCTGAAACCTCCCCCGTATCGTTCACCTGCAAGTAGTTTGCATACACTTCCAAAGTCTCGCACATATCCCCTCCTCCGACAATGATCCTACGTCTAACCTCCATTGCGGGCATGGTCCGAGATAGTGATTGCCGAATACTCCGTATTCTTTACCTCCCCGACACAGTCCCTTCTCATGATAAAGAAATCGATCCTAGAGTATACTCCGTGGACATGTGAGTAAACCGAGTAGCCCCTTCCCGTCGGCTGTCTGGCTCTCCATGGGTCCACTGCCCCCATTTGCTCCATGAACCCTTTCAGCTCCCTTGCCATTGCTGGGAGTCTACCCGTTTTGGGACACGACCGGTCCAGCCCCGGGTCAAGGACAGTATTAAAGGCCCCCCCCCATTATCAACCTACGTGAGTCTAGGTCCGGAATCTTCCCCAGCACTCTTTTGATAAAGTCAACGTCGTCCGGAGCATATATGTTCACCAGCACCACTCTTCTCCCCTCCAGTTTGCCCCTTACCATAAGGAATCTGCCCTCGCCGTCTGCGACTACGCCTTCCGCCTCAAATTGAATCCACTTATTGATCATAATTGCTACCCCCCTGGACTTAGAATCCAAGTCTGAGTGGAAGACCTGGCTAATCCAGCCCTTCCTTAGCATAGTCTGGTCAGACACTTTCAGATGTGTCTCCTGCAACATAATTACGTCCGCCTTCAGAGCCCGCAAATGCGCAAACCCACGTGCCCTTTTAACTGGCCCATTTAGTCCCCTGACATTCCAGGTGATCAGCCTGGTTGGGGGGCACAACCCACCCTCCCCACAAACCCCCCCCCCCCCCCCCCCCCCCCCAACCTCCCCCCACGCTGGTCTGCCAAAACCTTTCTTGGGCCCGCCCCCGGCCCGTGCCATTCCTGGCTCGCCTCTTGGCCGCCTCCACCCCCGACCTCGTTTCCATTACCTACTTCAGATCCCCCTCACGTCAGCAGAATAACACCCCCACTCCCCCCCCCCCCAGCAACATCCCCCGGTAACCCCACCCCTGCCATCCATTGGCTGTATTCTCCCCCCCACCTGACTCCCTTGACTAGCCAATCTGCTGGCCCGGTGACTCATCGCTCCGGCGCCCACTTGTCCCACTCCCATTGTTTCCCCGACCTCATCTCCCCACTCCTCAGCGCACCATCCCCCACTCCAACCCACTGGAGCAATCTCACTAAAATGGGAAGATCAAACAAGATGTAAACAGCCCCACGAGCCCCACGAGGCTGCTCCAGGTACAGTACAGTTCCAGCTGTGTACACAGAAAAGTGTTAACCCACGCCCCTTTCTGAGCATTAACAAAATAACACCGCAATAACCCAGTACCCGTACATCACCCAACCGAAACAAACATAAAAACCATAGACATAAATTAAACGAAAGCCCCTAACCAACATCTTTAATCCCCATTGTTGACCGGCCACCCCTTTGTCACAATACCGGCTCCAGCGCACTCGGAGAGCCCAACCAAAGGTACCCACCACAGCAGAAAGAACAAAAAAAAAGCAACAAAAACAGGAAAAAGACCATACACGCCCCCCAGGCAAAAACTGCTCACAAAAAATACACCACATGGCACCTTTAAAACAGTAAACAGTCGACCAACAGTCCAGGCACAGTAGGCATCCCTTCAAACGGTAATTCTCGGGCCCTAGCTTGCGTCCGTGGGTCCTTTTTACGGGACCAGCCCCTGATCCCTCGCAAAGTCCATCGCTTCTTCGGGCTCGGAGAAGCAGTGGTGTTGGCCCTGATGCGTAACCCAAAGATGGGCCGGGAAGAGCAGACCAAACTTCACGTGCTTCTTGAACAACACCTCCTTAACCTATTTAAAGGCTGCTCGCAGCCTAGCCACCTCCTGGCTTAGGTCCTGGTAAATGCGAAGAACACTGTTATTCCACGTGCTGCTCTTGGCGCTCTTTGCCCACTGCAGCACCCGCTCCTTTTCCACAAACCTGTGGAACCTAATCACCATCAGACGGGGGGGACCCCCCGGACGCACCTGTCTCGCCTGTATTCTGTGTGTCCCCTCCAGCTCCGCCGGTCGCGGAAAGGCTTCAGCCCCCATCAGCTGCATCAGCAGATCCGCCACAAACGCTGTGGCATCAGCTCCCTCAGCCCCCTCCGGGAAGCCGATGATCCTCAGATTTTGTCTGCAGGCTCTATTTTCCAGCTCCTCTACTCTGCCCAGCAGTCTTCTCTGCCTCTCCTTCAACCCGTCTAGCGCCGCAATCTTCTGCGCATCCACCTGCTCCTCCACCACCTCTCCCAGCTCCTTAACTTTTTTGTCCTGGGCATCCAGTCTCTGGTTCAGCTGATCCACTGCCTTCTGAAGTGAGTCCAAGTTATCACGCTTCAACAAACTGTTTTTAATAACCTGCAGCATGTTTTCCAGCGCTTGCTGGATCGCTGGGTCCGAGGACCGTAGGTCCGCCATCTTGGTTCCCGGATCAGCTTCCCCTGCACCTTGCCTTTGTCCCTTCCTCTCCCGTTTTCACTGCTTTCTGCTCTCCCGTGGTTCCATGCAGCTCTGCCCGCTCCTCCGCACCACCGTGGCCGTCCTTTCACCACTCCACAGTCCCACAAAACTGGGGAACCAGGTCCTCAAATCCCGCCGGAGTGAGAGCCCCCGAATGTGCGGCTCACTCACTCATTGCCGCAACTGGAAGTCCCGTGGTACTGAGCCCTTTATCGTCCTTTGGATAAGGTGCCAAATCAATGTCACATCTCATGTAGGTGTATAGCGCGGAAGAACTATTCCATTGCGCCTTTCGTAACCGTAGGATATTCCAAAAAGCATTACTGCCAATGAAGGTATTTTTTAAGAATGGAGTCAATTTTAGAATGTAGGAAACAGTCACCACTTTTAACAGAACAAATTCTCATGAACAGCAATATGGTAGTTGCCAGATTTTAGTCGTGTTGTTTGAATCCACATTACAGGGATGAAGACACGTTAAAAGTACTTCATTGATTGTACTGCAATGAGGTTATGAAAGACTTAATGTAATTTTCAATTCTCTCTTTTTAAAATGAATGCCTTTTCAATCCCTTTCCACAGAACCAGTGGAGAGGAAGGCAATTCACCACATCGTGCCATGCTAGATTGAACAAAGTTGTCCCCCCCCCACCACCCGAAATACGTGGAGCTGGATACTCCACCGGCTGGATTCTCCGCCCCGCCACGGCACATTTCTGTTTCACCTCTCCGGCGGGATGCCCTGTTACGCCGGCTGGTCAATGGGTTTCCCATTGTGGGGCAGTCCGGGGGGTTTTCGACAGTGTGGGACTGCCCCACAATGGGAAACCCATTGACCAGCCGGCATAACAGAGCATCCCGCCGGAGAGGTGAAACAGAAATGTGCCGCGGCGGGGCGGAGAATCCAGCCGGTGAACTTCAATCAAGGGAAATCGACAATGCTTCTTAAAAAGGATGTAGAGTTTCTACCTTTTGTTGTCGGAACATGAATGCGTCAATAAAACTCCGCAGGTCATTCTCATCTAATTTCTGATGGTTGTCCCTGAAGAAGCCAGTGAGGAAATCAATAGTCTGCTCTGTATTGGATAAAATTCTTTTGTGTGGTCCAGGAAGGAATCTCAGGAGGGGAAGTGCATTATAAAGCTATAGAATAAAAAGCAAGCAATGTTGATATCAGAGCAAAACAATAACCTGCTCACATCTAAATATTCCACAATTAGAAAAATGTGACAGATAAATATTTAAAGCGATATGAACATTTGGTAAATATGGTGCATTTTTAAAATGTTGTGACTAATTTTCGCACATTATAGGTTTTTACTGTTGTTGCCATGCACTGTCTGACAGGGCAGTGGAAACAAATTCAATCTTTCAAAAGGGAATGGATAAATGCATGAAGCCCTCAACTTTCAGGGCAAAGATTATAGGGCCAAGGGAGTGGGACTAATTTGATAGTTCTTTCAAAAGAGCTGGCACAGGAAGACTAGACCGAATTGCCACCGTCTGTGTTGTACCATTGTGTCACTCTTGAAATGTAATCCACGTGATCACAAAGTATAAACTCAGCAGAACATGATAGTGTTCAAACTGTGCACTTAATAGTGATCATCCAAATGAAGGGCTCCAACCCAAAATGTGAACACGTCTCTTTTGGACCATGTTTTTTAGACTGAAAGGGTCCTTCTTGTTTGTTCCTGTTTATTCTCTTATTCCCTCCTTTTATTTTTTGCCCTTACATTCTTGATCCATGGATGATTTATGGACATGTGTCTTGAAGACAGACTGTGTTTTTAATTCAAGCAGCCTGTGAGTGGCTTGTGCCTTTAATGCAAACAGAGGATTTCAGTAGCAGGAAAGATCAGTGGTGATTGGTTTGGCTAATTTGGCTGGTGGCCAATGACTTGGCCTGAAAGGCGGTGTCCTGCCTAGTAACAGGTGGCGATTGGTTCTGATCCCACTGAAATAGTTCAGAGATCTAAAGACCTTCACTTTGACAGCTAAGAGAGAAGACCTCTCTTTTTCCCCACTCTGTTTTCTCCAGAAATAATCAGATAATTCTCACCAGAAGGTCACTGTGGGAACCAACTCTCTCTACAGAAAAGGCTGATGCAACCAGAGTGCAAAATCTGATAACTCTCTGTACAACAGGATGACGTGAAGCCAGGGGCCTTCCCTGGAAAAGCTGTGAGTAAGATATTGCTAACTGCAAGTAAGATCTTTACAAGCTATAGACCAAAGACTTTACTCCACATTCACATTGTGAAAAAAGTGTACTAAAGTACTCATCATCTGAAGCAAGGGCTCCTCTTTTGACATTAATGCTTATTATTTTTACCCCTTTCCACCCTTCTAAGTTTGTCTGTCTTGTGTGTGTGGGTAGAGGGTGGAACAGTTAAAGGGGGTAATAGGTTAGCTTGATGTTATTCAATTGGATTTACTGCATATTGCATCATTATCTATGTTATAAACAGTGATCGTGTTTCAACTTACAAAGCTGGTGACTAATTATTGGGCAGCCAAGGGCCAAAGATTTTGGGAAATTTTATCAGAATTATTGGTTTGTTCACTTGTGTTGTGACTCTGGGGCATGTGGGACTGGAATTGACCGTGCACTAGCCCTGGATGGCGTAACAAGACGCTTAAATCTTTTTGAAAATGGAATACGAAGAAGCCATTCAGTCTCTCAAGCCTGTTCACCATTGAATTAGATCACAACTGGTTTCTACCTCCGAGGACCCGGGTTCAATCCTGGTCCTGGGTCACTATCCGTGTGGAGTTTGCACATTTTCCCCATGTCTGCATGTGTTTCACCCCTACAACCCAAATGATATGCAAGGTAGGTGGATTGGCCACCCTAAATTGTCCTTTAATTCGAAAAAAAAAGAATTGGATACTCTAAATTTATAATTTAAAAAAACTGGTCTCTACCTTAAAATTGCTTATCCATCTTACCTGGTATGGTGGCATAATGGTTAGCACTGCTGCCTCGCAGCACCAAGGGCCTGGGTTTGATTCTGACTGTGGGTGACTGACTGTTTTGTAGTTTACACATTCTCCCCATGTCTATGTGGGTTTCCTCTGGGTGCTCCAGTTTCTTCCCACAGTCCAAAGATGTGCAGGTTAGGTGGATTGGCCATGATGAATTACCCCCTGGTGTCCAAAGGTTAGGTGGCCTTACAGGGTTATGACGATTGGGTGGTGGTTTGGCCTTACGTAGGCTACTCTTTCAGAGGGCCAGAGCAGAGTTGATGGGCTGAATGGCCTCCTTCTGCACTGTAGAGATTCTATGATCTTGGTTCCATAATCGAGAGGTTCTAGAACTGGGGTCCATGAAATTAGCATCACACTTGTGTTTCAACCACTACTGCACCTATGACCCATCACTTACATAAGTAGCTCCTTGCTTGCAACTATCATCACATTCACACAGGAATATTATACATGCAATTGAGCAACCAATGAATGATGTGTTCCTCATCTAATTGCTGCACGATAACCCACCAATGAACCAATCTGAGAAATACTGTTGGGTCATGTGTGGCTAGTTAGAAAATGGCCTGACATCAATGACCTTCATTATAGAGTATCAAAATTTTAGCTGGTCAGGGCTAGTACAGAGTTATACTGCATGCTGAGTTTAAATGGATGTTGTGCATCTGGGCACTTTATTGTGAATTAAAGCTAGCTGCTGCTAGTTTTCTGTAAAACAAACGTTGGTTAGTCAACTGTGGCAGGCCCTCGGTCAAGCCCTTAGCAGCATTTGTTAGCTTTATGAGTTAATAGCATGTGAGCTAGCTGCAAACTCCTCTGATCAATTATGAATATGGAAACTTGTGTACCTGGCTCTCATGTTTAGCCTGTTAAACATGCTGAATCTAGCAATACAAGGGGACGGTATAACCATACTCAAAGTGACACGATTGTAACATGGGCAGCACGGTAGCATGGTGGTTAGCATAAATGCTTCACAGCTCCAGGGTCCCAGGTTCGGTTCCCGGCTGGGTCACTGTCTGTGCGGAGTCTGCACGTCCTCCCCGTGTGTGCGTGGGTTTCCTCCGGGTGCTCAGGTTTCCTCCCACAGTCCAAAGATGTGCGGGTTAGGTGGATTGGCCATGCTAAAATTGCCCGTAGTGTCCTAAAACGTAAGGTGGGGGGGGTGTTGGGTTACGGGTATAGGGTGGATACGTGGGTTTGAGTAGGATGATCATTGCTCGGCACAACATCGAGGGCCGAAGGGCCTGTTCTGTGCTGTACTGTTCTATGTTCTATTTACAAAGAAAAGTGAGAATTGGAAAACCAGTCTGAGCAATGGAGTTCGTGATATGTTTTTGCTACTGACTGAGTTTCTGACTGCAAACACCGTGACAGAGTGTGTGAAAGGAGAAATCATTGCCAACTTTGCAAGATGAACATAGTACGTCAGTATTAATTGTGGTAACTGTGTTAAATATAAACAGAGTTGAGCTGAACTTGCTTCGAGATTACTCCACTGTTTTGTTGCCAAAGTGGACAACTGAAGAGGAACTGATGGAAGTGACCATTGGTTGGGATGAAATTTTGGGAACAAACAGCTCATCAATTTTGACCATTTGTTAGAGCAGAAGAGCCAGAATTGGTGAAAGAAGCTTGAAAGTGTTGCTACCTTTCCCAACAGCATGTATTTGTGAAATATTATTCTGTGGTGTGGCAGCGACAAACACAAGGTATAGATCCTATCTGGAAGTGGGAAAATAGAAGATGGGAAGACAAAAAGGAAAAGATATATCAATGTCAACCTGACTATTTTATAAAATTATTATTTTATTTTAAAAATGGGCAAAGGCTGACATGTCTAACTAGTCATGGCTCATACCAAAGCAATCTCCCGCCATCAGAAAACCAGCAGGAGCCTCGTTCTCCTTAAAGCCTGCAGAAAATCAAATTCCAAAGAAATGCACAAACACCCTTTGCATTTATAAGGTAGGACTCTGGCCAATGAAGACAGCATGTCTGCAAGGACAAAAAGGACCCTGACTCCTCCATTAAAGCTCTCAAACTTCCAGAACTGGAAAAATACGTTCTTTCTTCAAAACCCTGGAGAAGTGGGAGGTATGTCACATGACCTTTCTCAGGCTGCCAGATCCTGTAACATTGCCAAATGGAACTGAACCCATTTTACCACCCAGCAGGTTGCAGCAGAAAGAGCTCTATTGAAGTAAGCTCCTAGTCCTCATCTGCACGGTATTTGGTTGGTTCGATCAGTTGGCTGGCCGACTGGTTTGTGATGTGGAGCGACGCCAACAGAATGGGCTCAATTCCCACACCGGTTGAAGTTATCCATGAAGGCCCTGCCTTCTCAACATTGCGCCTCGCCTGAGATGTGGTGACCCTCAGGTTAAAATCACCACTAGTCAGCTCTCACTCAAAGGGGAGAGCAACCGTAAAGCTTTGCGCAGGTGAAGGAGATACATCCTGAGTGAGTGAGACACATCCAGAGTGGGAATTGGAACTTGGTAATTTGGTGCAGTGAGGTAATCAGGAAAGGTAAGTGGGAAATCGAATTTCGCTGTTTTTCAGTTAAAAGTGCAGTGTGTAGCTTAGTGTCTGATTGGCTGAAGCCGCCCCCACCCTAATTGCTGAGAGGCAGTTATCTGTCAGTCACCTAAAGCCTGCTTAGTGGCACATGGGTGTACATTGTATTCTTCTGTTTGAAGCTTAAGTAGTGTGTGTCACCCTGGTTTAGCTGAGTTCTATATAAGAGACAGGCATCAAGCACACACTCAGTAAGCTACGCACGTGAAGGAGACACATCCTGAGAGCCAGAGTGGGAATTGAAACTTGGTAATTTGGTGCAGTGGGGTAATTCGATATAGTGGGAGGAGGTGCTTTTTCCCTATTGTTTTGTTTTCTTTCTTCTGGCTTGTAACTGTGAATCTGCAGGGAGGGATCCAGAGAGCATCCAGGGGAGAGATCCAGAGAGCATCCTGGGAAGGTAAGTGATTTTATTACCGTTTCAAATTGTTGGGGGGGGGGGGGGCTGTAAGTGACATCGCAGTAAAGCTGTGACCTGATTGGCTGGCTGGGAATCTGTTAAATTTGAAGAAACAAAAATTGCAAAAAATCTAATTGATTAATGAGATAGTGGAGTAACTAAACCTGAGGGCAGAGATCGGTATTTAGCATTTAAATTTACAGTTAAAAATCATCTAGCGTCAGGACCATATAGTGAATTGTAACTCAATCTATCAACAATAATTCAAGTGTTTATTTTTAATTAATTAATTAATTAAATTAATTAATTAATTAATGATTAAATGTCTCTCAGTGGGGTGCAGTGCTCCAACTGTGAGATGTGGCAGATCTGTGACGCTTCCAGCATCCCGGTCGACTACATCTGCAGCAAGTGTAACCAATGGCAGCTCCTCACAGACTGCGTGGTTCAGTTGGAGCAGCAATTGGATGCACTTAGGAGGATGCAAGTGGCGGAAGCATCATAAATAGGAGTTATAGAGATGTGGTCACACCCAAGATGCAGGCAGAGAGATGGGTAACCACCAGAAGGGGGAGGCAGTCAGTGCAGGAATCCCCTGTGGTTGTTCCCCTCTCGAACAGGTATACCACTTTGGATACTGTTGGTGGAAATAGCCTATTAGGGGAAAACAGCAGTTGCCAGAGCAGTGGCACCACAACTGGCTCTGATGTTCAGCAGGGAGGGTCAAAGTGCAGAAGAGCAATAGTCATATGGGACTCTATAGTCAGGGGCACAGATAGGTGCTTCTCTGGATGTGAAAGAGACTCCAGGATGGTATGTTGCCTCCCTGGTGTCAGGGTCCAGGATGTCTCTGAACGTATAGTGGGCATCCTGAAGGGAGAGGGCAAACATGTCATTGTACATATTGGTACTAACGACATAGGCAGGAAGGGGCATGAGGTCCTGCAGCAGGAGTTCAGGGAACTAGGCAGAAAGTTAAAAGACAGGACCTCTAGGGTTGTAATCTCAGGATTACTCCCTGTGCCACGTGCCAGTGAGACTTGAAATAGGAAGATAGAGCAGTTCAACACGTGCCTAAACAGCTGGTGTAGGAGGGAGGGTTTCCGTTATCTGGACCACGGGGAGCTCTTCCGGGGCAGCTGTGGGTGTGACCAGTATAAGAAGGACGGGTTGCATCTAAACTGGAGAGGCATAAACATCCTGGCCGCAAGGTTTGCTAGTGTCACACGGGAGGGTTTAAACTAATAGGCAGGGGGGTGGGTACCGGAGCAATAGGTCAGATTGTGAAAAAACTGAGGGAGAACTAGGGACACCTCAGAGGGCAGCGAGGCTATATGGGTAGAGATCAGGAATAAGAAGGTAGCAGTCACAATGTTGGGGGTTTACTACAGGCCACCCAACAGCCAGCGGGAGATAGAGGAGTAGATAGGCAGACAGATTTTGGAAAGGGGTAAAAGCAACAGGTTGTTGTGATGGGAGACTTTAACTTCCCCAATATTGACTGGGACTCACTTAGTGCCAGGGGCTTGGGCGGGGCAGAGTTTGTAAGGAGCATCCAGGAGGGCTTCTTAAAACAATATGTAGATCGTCCAACTAGGGAAGGGACTATACTGGACCTGGTATTGGGGAATGAGCCCGGCCAGGTGGTAGAAGTTTCAGTAGGGGACCATTTCGGGAACAGTGACCACAATTCAATAAGTTTTAAAGTGCTGGTGGACAAGGATAAGAGTGGTCCGAGGGTGAATGTGCTAAATTGGGGGAAGGCTAATTATAACAATATAAAGCAGGAACTGAAGAACCTAGATTGGGAACAGATGTTTGAGGGGAAATCAACACCTGACATGTGGGAGGCTTTCAAATGTCAGTTTAAAGGAATTCAGGACCGGCATGTTCCTGTGCAGAAGAAGGATAAATAGGGCAAATTTCGGGAATCTTGTACAATGAGAGATATTGTAGGCCTCGTCAAAAAGAAAAAGGAGGCATTTGTCAGGGCTAGAAGGCTGAGAACAGACGAAGCCTGTGTGGAATATAAGGAAAGTAGGAAGGAACTTAAGCAAGGCGTCAGGAGGGCTAAAAGGGGTCACGAAAAGTCATTGGCAAATAGGGTTAAGGAAAATCCCAAGGATTTTTAAACGTACATAAAAAGCAAGTGGGTAGCCAGGGAAAGGGTGGGCCCACTGAAGGACAAGCGAGGGAATCTACGTGTGGAGCCAGAGGAAATGGGCGAGGTACTAAATGAATACTTTGCATCAGTATTCACCAAAGCGAAGGAATTAGTGGATGTTGAGTCTGGAGAAGGGTGTGTAGATAGCCTGGGTCACATTGAGATCCAAAAAGACGAGGTATTGGGCGTCTTGAAAAATAGTAAGGTAGATAGGTCCCCAGGGCCTGATGGGATCTACCTCAGAATATTAAAGTAGGCTAGAGAGAAAATTGCTGAGGTCTTGACAGAAATCTTTGGATCTTCACTGTCTTCAGGTGATGTCCCGGAGGACTGGAGAATAGCCAATGTTGTTCCTTTGGTTAAGAAGGGTCGCAAGGATAATCAAGGGAACTACAGGCCGGTGAGCCTTACGTCAGTGGTAGGGAAATTACTGGAGAGAATTCTTCGAGACAGGATCTACTCACATTTGGAAGCAAATGGACGTATTAGCAAGAGGCAGCATAGTTTTGTGAAGGGGAGGTCGTGTCTCACTAACTTGATATAGAGTTTTTCGAGGAGGTCACAAAGATGATTGAAATAGGTAGGGCAGTGGATGTTGTCTATACGGACTTCGGTAAGGCCTTTGACAAGGTCCCTCATGGCAGACTGGTACAAAAGGTGAAGTCACACGGGATCAGGATACAGAACTGGCTAGGTCATAGAAGGCAGAAAGTAGCAATTGAAGGGTGCTTTCCTGATTGGAGGCCTGTGACTAGTGGTGTTCCGCAGGCATCAATGCTGGGACCTTTCCTGTTCGTAGTATATATAAATGATTTTGAGGAAAATGTAACTGGTCTGATTAGTAAGTTTGCAGACGACACAAAGGTTGGTGGAATTGCGGATAGCAATGGGGACTGTCAGAGGATACAGCATGATTAAGATAATTTGGCGGAGAGACATGCTTGCCTTCATTGGCTGGGGCATTGGGTATAAAAATTGGCAAGTCATGTTGCAGCTGTATAGAACCTTAGTTAGGCCACACTTGGAGTATAGTGTTCAATTCTGGTCGCCACTTTATCAGAAGGATGTGGAGGCTTTAGAGAGGGTGCAGAAGAGATTTACCAAGATGTTGCGTAGTATGGAGGGCATTAACTATGAGGAGAGGTTAAATAAATTCGGTTTGTTCTCACTGGAACGACGGAAGTTGAGGGGCGACCTGACAGAGATCAACAAAATTAAGAGGGGCATAGACAGAGTGGATAGTCAGAGGCTTTTTCCCAGGGTAGAGGGGTCAATTACTAGGGGGCATAGGTTTTAAGGTGCGAGGGGCAAGGTTTAGAGGAGATGTACGGGGCAAGTTTTTTTACACAGAGGGTAGTGGGTGCCTGGAACTCGCTGCCAGAGGAGCTGATGGAAGCAGGGACGATAGTGATGTTTGAGGGGCATCTTGACAAATACATGAATAGGATGGGAATAGTGAGATATAGACCCCGGAAGTGCAGAGGATTTTTGTTTAGATGGGCAGCATGGTCGGCACAGGCTTGGAGGGCTGAAGGGCCTGTTCCGTGCTGTACTTTTTTTTGTTCTTTTTTCTTTGAACCTACGGTCCTCTGGGCAACGGCAACATTTACACAACTGGAACATAAGAACTCCTGTATCGATATAAAAATGACTGCGCCTTCAATTGGGGAAGCCCTAGCTTCTGGGAAGACACGTCAGCCTGCTAACCTCTGAAGGAATGCACCAGTGGACTTTTAATTTAGGACTTGGGGCTCACGTGAAACCCTATCTCTTATTTTTATGATAATTTTGCCCTGTATTCCCTTCGTTCCCTGATACGTGTTTTATTTTATGATTGCAAAAGGGGTGGCCGTTGTGAAACCCCTTTCCCGTATCTTGCATGTGTGTCTGTAAAATAAACTAACCCTCTTCTTTTACTTTATCTCAAGTTTGCTGTGGGGTTATTGGTAGATAAATGGATAGACTCCAAACTGAAGGGTTGGGTAAAATATGGCACCATTTATAAAGGGGGAAATCAAAAACACTTTTCTGTTTACATAGAATTTACAGTGCAGAAGGAGGCCATTCGGCCCATCGAGTCTGCACCGGCTCCTGGAAAGAGCACCCTACCCAAGGTTAACACCTCTACCCTATCCCCATAACCCAGTAACCCCACCCAACACTAAGGGCAATTTTGGACACTAAGGGCAATTTATCATGGCCAATCCACCTAACCTGCACATCTTTGGACTGTGGGAGGAAACCGGTGCACCCGGAGGAAACCCACGCACACATGGGGAGAATGTACAAACTCTGCACAGACAGTGACCCAAGCCGGAATCGAACCTGGGACCCTGGAGCTGTGAAGCGATTGTGCTATCCACAATGCTACCGTGCTGCCCTAAGAAACTGATGTAAATCAAAAAGCAGCAGTTGATGGAGAGGTTGTGAGAGGAGAAATTTGGGCCGCTTAAATTAATCCCCCTCCTGTCAATAACAACAGATCTCGCAGTGAGGTGCAGACACAGCCATCTCACAGATATCTGTAAGTATGTACGCGTTTTCTTAAAATAATTATTCAAACACTCTTTACGTGCTGCATTTTTACAGTGTGGCTTATATATAGTGCTGTAATTTAGATCAGATTTCCAGCGTAATTAATTATTTTGACAAAAATGTCCTTTAACCAAAAAACATTGAGAATCTTTGCCATAACCCTTAGCTGACAGCGACCTATCAAGATCCCACATGTTAGTGAGGAGGACGTTGCATGGTCAACAGGGCATGGTGTGCCACTGTAGGTACCAGTGCCTGGGTTGATGCCACATGGTCCTTCCAGTTTCATTTCTTTTCCCTTTTTCAACAGTGGTTTGCTAGGTCGTTTCAAAGTCAACCACATTGCTGTGGGCCTGGAGTCACATGTAGACCAATGCAGCAGAAATGAACCAGTTGGGGTTTTAACACTATTATTGGAACCAGCTTCGTATTCCATATTTATTAATTGAATTTAAATTTAACAGCTGCTACGGGGCTTGAACCCATGTTCCTGGAGCATTAGGCTGATTGTCTGGATTGCTAATCGAGTGACATTCCCACTATGCCACCGTCTCCCCTCAAATAATGCAGTGATCGTAAGGGCAGTGAAAAACGTTTTGGACTTTTGTGGTATTGAACCAGCTCAAGCACAATTGTCAGAATAACCTCCCTCTGGTAAAATTGAAGCGCGTTTCTATGTCATATAGTTTAAGGGACATTTTGTTTGAACATGCTGAGGTTTATTTTCCCCTCCCCATTAGATACATAATTAAGTAAGGTACAACTCAAAATCATGACTAATATTCGTCCCGAAATTAACCAGCCATGCGAGAAAGCAACTTTACTAATGTGTTGTACCACAGACTCTTTGTGACTCCACTCACAGACCCCTTTCAGCTGGTTGTAAATGTTATTTTCTGGTGTAAGTGAAAGGTGAGTTTTACCTGGACCATGGGGGAACCAAGAAGTTGAATGTTTTCATTCACTCTCGTTACTAAACTGACAAACTTTTCATCCTCGTAATTAAATCTGTCGCCAAAAACTATTGAACAAATTATGTTGGCCACAGCGGAGTTCAGTTTGACGGTTGGATTAAAGGCTTTGCCTGCAAAAGAAAAACAAAATTCACACACAATCTGACACTGGTCCTTTAGAGTAAATTACAATTGTATTGCCAGCCAGGTAGGTAATGCTTCGGTATTGTTCCTTCAGCTGTTAAAGGAAGGTAGAGAGGAGATAGCAGGGGTTCTGGCAAGGATATTTCAATCCTCCCTGGATATACAAATTGTGCTGAGCAATTGGAGAACAGTCATGAGTTGAGAGACAGATATTCGAGAAAACTACAAACCAGTTGGTCACATCAGTTGCAGACAAACTTTTTGAATTCACACCAGAGGAAGTTACAGAAATATAGGCACTGATCAATAGTTTTATTCTGGAAAAGAGACACAATAGCCCTCTTTCTGTGACATAGATTTCTACAATTAATTTTTTGTAAATAAATTTAAAGTGGCCAATTCATTTTTCCAATTATGGGGCAATTTAATTGGAAAAAAAGAACTGGGCACTTTAAATTGGCCAATCCACCTATCCTGCACATTTTTGGGTTGTGGGGGCGAGATTCATGCAGGCAGGGTGTTATTGGCCAGCTTTTAGAAACTCCGAAGTATATTATGGCGTTCACCTGACCTATAACATTTTGTAAAATTTGACTAGGATGAGCACAAGAGCCTTTCAACAGTCTTCCAGGACACTTAAATAAAAATAAGCTTTTTTCTAAGAACTTTGTTAACATTCATATAAACAGACAGCAAGAATCTTTATCAATTACAAACATAAAGACACCCCACAGCTACAGTAATCTATGTATAACAGTTAATGAATTCCCCCTTAACTGTTCCAATTCAAAAACAAAACCCCATAAGCCAAAACCCAGTTTCAAGGGCGTGGCCCAGCACTCTACATTCTCACTTGAATAAGACTGGCTTTCCCTGAAATTCTGACCTTGTCTCACCAGCAGGGTTAAACCCTTCCGGAAAGAAAACTATATCTAAAGCACCACCAAGGTAATTTTTACTGGAACAGATATTTAAAATGAAAATAAAGAGACAGGTCCAAACACTTCTGTTCTCTGTCTGAGTCCACAGCAGCCAAATCTGAAATTGAAATTAAGAAAAACTCACAGCCACAGCTCAGCTCCACCCACAAAATGACATCACTGAAGCCATGTGATAAGACAAAAACCTTTCTTACAGGGACAGTCCCATGACAATGGAGAACGTGCAAACACCACATGGACAGTGACCCGGGCCGGGATCGAACCCTGGTCCTCAGCGCTGTGAGTCAGCAGGATTTCTACAATTCCTGGATGCAAAACTGCATTTATAAATTAGTAGAAGCACACAGAGAAAAGAAGCACTGATAACTCTGTTAATTTACTTTACCTTTATGAGAATCAATCATTTTCATCAGAAAATCTGTTTCCTCCATTATTTTATCTTCAATGGTTTTCTTCCCCATTCCAAAATCTCGCAGTGTAGTTAAGGCGAACCTTCTCATTTGCTTCCATGAATCCCCATGACCAAAAATAATGCCTACAATTAAATCCATCAGAAATAAGCAATCACTGTAGCTGTTGTAATTAATTATTAATTGACAACCTTCCTCCAAGAGTCCATGGGATGGCTGGTGAGGGAAACGGAAAACAGCGCTCCGAGAAAGGTTTGCATTTCTAGAGGGTCTTTTACAGCCTCTGGGCGGTCCAGTGGTTAGCACTGTCACTTCACAACTCCAGAGTCACACTAGACAGCTGATGTTGATTCTGTTGATCGCCTTAATTTAAAGACGGCAACTCTGATAGTGCAGCATTCCCTCAGTACTGCACTGAGAGTGTGGAGCCTTGAGGGGCCTTTCAACCACTTCAAACCATGTTACACTCAAGGTGGGACTTGGTAATTAAAGAAGGAAAGTGTTTCATTGCACAATAAGCATCGAAAAGTTCTTCAAAAAGTCATAAAATCTTCAAATAAAATGAAAGATATTTGCATTTAACAGATCTTGGGCTAATATATCTGCAGTTGACAGCTATCTTAAATGTAAAGTGTTGGAAGCCTAGAAATTACTGTCAGTGATATTGGGATTATATTTGTGTGACTTCCACAGGCACAAACCGATTTTGCCTTTTCAGCGCAAAAACAGTGCTTTATTGCTGCGTAGGCTGCAGACGGGCCTCGTCTAACTCCACTTAACGCAAGTGCCAGTTGACGCTGGACCAACAGTTAATTTAAAACCCAAGATTGATAGATTTCTGTTAACCAAAGGTATTGAGAAATTTGGGCAAAGTTGGGTGGGCATATGGAGTTAGATCGCAGGTCAGCTATGGTCTCATTGGATGTTAGAGCAGATTTGAGGATCGAAATAGCCTCCTCCTGTTCCAATGTTCCTAACCCCATCGGAAATTCCTTCATACATTAATAAAGGTATTAACACGTCCGTTAAAAATAGGACGGCAGATAAATTTCCTTCCCCACCATCTTTTCTTGAAGTTACAGGAAATTAGTTATTCGGAGGGGTATTTGTATCTTCCGAAGTTCTTTAAGACATTAAGATTTAGAAAAACGAACCGTGGCAAAATTCAAATTGCAATAATGACCTGAACCACGACAGAATGCGACCAGATTTCAACTCACAGGTTTTACAATAATGAAGTTAAAGGTGAGAATTACCATGTCCCTTTGAAACTGCGTCAAATATTGGGACTCGTGCCCTTTCACCAAATGCATCTGCATGGTTGACAAGTGCATCCTTCACTGTGTCATAGCCGGTCAGCACCACAACACTCCTGAGTCCCAGCTTGACACTGAATACTGTGCCGTATTTCTCAGATATCTAACAAAAGAAATATATTTGCGTGACCAATTAAGTCAATTGTTTAAACAGCACGTCTTGTGTCAATAATTCACATTCATACAATCAAACTATCAGGTATCCACAAATACATCAGGACAGTTTAATATTTATTTCTGTCCAAGTTAAGATAATAAAGGCTATTTCATCGCTTGAGGCGTTTCTCACAGGTTATCTGGGGGTCTGGTTGCACTATGCTTCTTACTATTTTTGTCTTTAAAGTCACGCATGTGTATTCCCTTGTGTGCAAGTGGTAGTTGCTGTTTGTAAACTCCTGAGATGAATCACTAGTACCAGGTCAAAAGGACCCATCATGAATTGATTGGTTTTCTTTCACAGACAGGACTGGGAGTATATTTCAAAATTGATTTATATGTTGAACTGTCCTAGTATTTCTTTACAACATCATTTTTACGGCAAACAAAATCCTCTTTTCCCGTTTTTGGGTGTGGGATGTTTTTCCCGGAAGAGGGGATTGGTCCATGAGAAGAGACTGGTCTGATATTCCCTGGAGTGTTGAAGAATGAGAGGTGGTCCAAACAAATCGTATACAATTCTTAAAGGGCTTGACAGGGTAAATGCTGAGAAAATGTTTCCCCTGGTTGGTCCAGCAGCGTGGGTTCAATTGCCGCACTGCCTGAAGCTATTCATGAAGGCCCCACCTTCTCAACCTTGCCCCTCACCTCAGGTGTGGTGATCCTCAGGTTAAATGACCACCAGTCAGTTCTCCCCCTCAAAGGGGAAAGCAGCCGATGGCCATCTGGGACTATGGCAACTTTACCTTTGCCTTTACTGAGGTGGCACCACAAGCATTAGTCTTTGTGCTGAACCAGAGGAGAGAGTCCATGTTGTCATGGAAGGGTGGATTGTGACTGCAAATCTCCCGTGTCAATGGGTGCAGGTAGCCAGGGAGATCAATGCTTAGAGTTCGGCCCCAAAAACCTGGCTTCAGTGCCGAAAGAAATGCAAGGGCCTCATTCGGTTTTTAACGTTAGTGAATGCATCATCTCATGACATCTCCTATTCACCACAGCACTAACCTCTCACACTGCTTAATGTATCGCACTCCAGTATCTCACCCAGCAGCACTCACCAGCTCTCAGGACTTATGACTAACATTCACACAAACTCCACCTGACTGTCACACACTTTCCAATGATGCCAGCCTCAAACCCACCTCTCGCAGCCTACACGCATCTTCAGCTATTCGGCTAGGGCAGGCGTATCACCCAGTCACAATGCAACACATTCACCTGAAATTCTGCTCTCTCCTAAATACCAAGGCAGAACAAAACAGAAGGGGGCAGCCGAGAACCAGTGTGGGCACAGGCATGGCGACATCCAATAAGGTTGACAGAGGAGATGGTGCTCCGTATCATGGGGCTGTTCAGCACCAGGGTGCCCATGGAGATGGGATACTATGAGTACACTTAGAGGTTTCTGCAACTGGTGGACACGATAGGGGCATAAGTACATCATCACCCACTCCCAAGACATTGCAAATGAAATTTCCATTCTACATTTGTTACAGTTTATTATTGGTGTCTCTTGCAGGGAGGTGGGTGGGGGGAGGGGTGCTCTTATTACCTTTCAACTGGCAACTTGCTGATCATGATTGACGTTAAAGACACTGACCCATACATTCCTCGGAGTGGCAATCGGCGGCGGTTTGGCACTCTGTAGCAACCTACCTGTGCTTGAAAGGAAAGTGCCTGTCTTAACCAACCTTCCTGAGGCCGGGTGGGACTGGAGAAGCAAAGCACGTCCACACCTCCAGCGGCGAGGTACAAAAGGACTGGCCTGAAGGTGGGCACGCCCCCTTTTTTTTACATCACTAGCTATGTGGTGAGGGTGGTGTATCTAGCGGAGATATTCAAACTTGGAGGAGAAGAGATCACCCTTCACCTCCATCAGAGGTTCCTGAAAATTTGGGGCAAAAGAAATTCCAGCCAACCTCAGGGATGCTATCATCATCCCCATCTTCAAGAAAGGAGACAAAGCAGACTGCGGGGACTACCTAGGAATCTTCTTATTCTCCATCAACAGGAAGATCATCCGCCCAATTTCGTGCTAGCCGCCTTCTCCAAGTCTTTGAAGAAATTCTCTGAAAAACTATTGTGGCTTCCGCCAAACCGTGGAGCAGCGGACATGATTTTCACTGCTTTACAACTTCAAAAGAAATGTCAGGAGCAACATGAACCACTCTACGTGGCTTTCATCTGACCAAGGCTTTTGACTCAGTCAACTGGAAAGTGCTGCACAAGATCCTGTTAAAGGCCGCTGTCCAGAGAAATTCGTCAACATCCTCACCGATGGAAATAAGGCAGAAACCTTCGAGGTCAAGGCTGGAGTCAAGCATGGATGTGCCATTGCCCCCACCATTTTCTCCATTTTCATTGCCCCACCATCTTTCACCTTATCAAGAACAAACATCCCAGTGGAGTGCACATCGTCTACAGGATGGATGGAAAATGTTTCAATCTCAATCGGTTGAAATCCAAGGAAAAACAACACTGACATCCCATGTGGAACAGTATGCGGATGACATCCCCATCTCCACCCTGTCATAGAACATAGAACAGTACAGCACAGAACAGGCCCTTCGGTCCTCAATGTTGTGCCGAGCCATGATCACCCTATTCAAACCCACGTATCCACCCTATACCTGTAACCCAACAACCCCCCCCTTAACCTTACTTTTATTAGGACACTACGGGCAATTTAGCATGGCCAATCCACCTAACCCGCACATCTTTGGATTGTGGGAGGAAACCGGAGCACCCGGAGGAAACCCACGCACACAGGGGGAGGACGTGCAGACTCCACACAGACAGTGACCCAGCCGGGAATCAAACCTGGGACCCTGGAGCTGTGAAGCATTTATGCTAACCACCATGCTACCCTGCTGCCCTGAAAACAGAAGGAGCACATTTTTCTGTCAGATGAGAATCTCCAAGCCATGCTTGACACCATCGGGGAAACATACCGAAGAATTAGTCTCAACCTCAAGAAGTCTCAACTCCTTTACCAACATGCCCCAGGGCGAGAGCCGGTCTCTCCCTCCATCAAGATCAATGGGGAAACCCTACCAAACGTGGAACATTTCCCATACCTGGGGGCCACCTCTCCTCTAAGGCTGACATTGATGCGGAGATCGAATATCGTATCCAATCCGACAACGCTGCCTTTAAATACTTAAGGTCAAGAGTCTTTGATGACCGTAACATCTGTGATGATACCCAAGCTCCTCGTGCATAAGTGAACTGCAAGTCGTATTCTAACTCTTCTATATGGCTCAGAAGCTATGTACTACATACAGACACCACCTCAGGGCCCTGAAGAGGTACGATTATTGCTATCTGAGATGGATTCTTTGGATTAGCTGGGAGGACAGGCATACTAACATCAGCGTCCCTGAAGGAGCCAAGAGCATGAGCATCGAGACCATGATCATCTGAAACCAACATTGCTGGACCAGCCATGTGCTTTGGACATCATAGACCCGACTGCCAAAGCAAATCTGCTTCTAGGAAGGCTCACAAACAGGAGGACAAAGGAAGCACTTCAAAGGCACACTAAGGGCACACCTCAAGAAATGCAACTTAGACGTCAACACCGGGAGACCCTTGGTCAGAAGAGACGTACTTGGAAGAAACTCCTGATTGAAGGGACACAATTCTTCAAGAACACATAAGTTACACTGAAAGAGTTAGAAGGAAAAAAAGCTCTTCTAATTTCAAAGTAACAATGTAAAACACCCGGACTGAGCTCCTCATGGTACACCTCCACATCTCCAAACTAACCCAACCCTACCTCCGAAAGACCCAACCAACAGTGTAATTTATGAGATTAAAACTGGCAGAACCATCTGAAGTTCGCGATTTTAATCACTTTGTTGGATTGTCCAGGGAAAGTGTGGTAATTGTCCCTTTAAGGGCAATGCAAAGGCATGGTCACTCAGAGTGGGGAATGGTTGGGATGCCCTCTTAGGTAAAGACATGTAGGGAACTGGTATAATCAAGAATCCTATGTGTGAAAAATCTTGATTAATAAGGAGATTAGGGGTTTTGGGGAGAAGGAAAGAGAGTGGGGGCAAGAAACAGATCAGCTATGATTGAAAGGCAGAGCAGACTCGATGGGCCGAATGGGCTAATTCTGCTCCCATGTCTTATGGCTGCAGCTATACGGTTGCTGCACAATTCCTATCAATAAATCATTTTTGTGTCCATTAATGAAGTCAGTGAAAGTGCATTTTTACAGAAAGTTCACCCTTCTGGACAATTGCAGGATGGCGCAGTGGTAGTGTCACTGAACTAGTAATCCAGATACCCTGGGAAATGCTCTGGGAACACAGGTTCGAATCCCACCATGGCAGATGGTAAAATTTTGAATTCAATAAAACAAAATCTGGAATTAAAGTTGAATGATGACCATGAAACCATTGTTGATTGTTGTAAAATGCCACTTGGTTTGCTATTGTCCCCTTTAGTGAAGGAAATCGGCCACACCTATGTGGTGAAGTGTAACCACTATAAATTCACACTGTACATTACTGTGGGCTCCATCTGTGAGCCATTGCGCGGCTCTGCCCACAGGGGAAGATTAGGAGCA
This sequence comes from Scyliorhinus canicula, assembly GCF_902713615.1. Lineage (NCBI taxonomy): Eukaryota > Metazoa > Chordata > Chondrichthyes > Carcharhiniformes > Scyliorhinidae > Scyliorhinus > Scyliorhinus canicula. The sequence goes on along the minus strand of NC_052160.1, from coordinate 20,784,667 downwards.
TGTACAGGGCCCCGCCCTTGGCTCCACCCCCAGCATGAAGTATAAGTGCTGCGGTCCTACGAGTTCGCCCTCAGTTCAGTATAGTCGCAGGCAGGCTCAGTTGTAAGCCGATTAAAGCCACAGTTTACTTCAACTCGTGCCTCTGAATGAATTGATGGTCGCATCAATTTAATCAACTTTAAAGCTACTATGGAATCAGCCCTCAAAACTGACCGACTGGAACTCGATCCACAGGCCGCAGAAGCAAAAGATATTTTTTTGCATTGGCTTCGGTGCTTCAAGGCCTACCTGGCTGCGTTGACTACCTCCTCTGTTACAGAACAGAAACTCAATCCACTCCACACACGGGTGAGCCATCGTATTTCTACTCAACTTGATGTAACTGACTCTTATACTGAGGCCCTCGCGATACTCGACCGCCTGTACGTGCGGCCCGTGAATGAAGTCTACGCGCGCCACATCTTTACAACTCGCCGCCAGCGCCCTGAAGAGTCGCTAGAAGACTATCTGCTGTTGCTTGTTTTGCTAAGTGTGCTTTACACTTAATTGCTCTGTTTTATAACCTTGCTCTAGAGTCGCCAGGTATCTTTATACCACCACGAGGTTCAAGTTCAAGTGCTGATTTTGATAAATTTTGTATTTATATAACAACTAACGAATCAAAATAAAATACCAACAATAATGATAAAAGTCATAAACATTCGCCCATCCTCAATGAACAACAAAACATATTAACAACAACTTAAATTAACACAATGTTAAGTTAAATAACCATAGAAAAAATAGAAACAATAATAAAGAACACCCCCCCCCCCCCCCCCCCCCCCCGCCGGGCTGCTGCTGCTATTGACCAAGATACCTATCTTTGAGCCAGAAAGTCCAGAAAAGGCTGCCACCGCTAATAGAACCCTTGTATTGATCCTCTCAGGGCAAATTTGACCCTCTCCAATTTTATAAATCCCGCCATGTCACTTATCCAGGTCTCCACACTTGGGCGCCTCTCATCTTTCCACTGCATCAAGATCCTCCGCCGGGCTACTAGGGACGCAAAGGCCAGGACACCGGCCTCTTTCGCCTCCTGCACTCCCGGCTCCGCCGCAACTCCAAAAATCGCGAGTCCCCACCCTGGTTTGACCCTGGATCCAACCACCCTCGACACCGTCCCCGCCACCACTTTCCAGAATTCTTCCAGTGCTGGGCATGCCCAGAACATATGGGCATGATTCGCTGGACTCCCCGAACACCTGGTGCACCTGTCCTCACCCCAAAGAACCTACTCATCCTAGTCCCGGACATGTGGGCCCGGTGTAGCACCTTGAATTGGATGAGACTAAGCCTCGCACATGAAGAGGAAGAGTTGACTCTCTCCAAGGCATCCGCCCAAGTCCCGTCCTCTATCTGCTCCCCTAGTTCCCCCTCCCATTTAGCCTTCAGCTCCTCCACTGACGACTCCTCCACCTCCTGCATTATCTTATAAATGTCAGACACCTTCCCCTCTCCGACCCACACCCCCGAAAGCACTCTGTCCATCGTCCCCCGCGAGGGCAGCAAAGGGAATTCCTCCACCTGTCGCCTAGCAAACGCCTTTACCTGCAAGTACCTGAACATGTTCCCTTGGGGGAGCCCAAATTTATCTTCCAGTTCCCCCAGGCCCGCAAACCTCCCGCCAATAAACAGGTCCCTCAGTTTACTAATGCCCACCCTATGCCACCCCCTAAATCCCCCATCAGTGTTCCCCGGGATGAACCGATGATTTCCACATAATGGAGCCTCCATCAAGCCCCCTGTTTCCCCCCTATTTCCCCCCTATGCCATCTCCACTGTCCCCAGATTCTTAGGGTCGCCGCCACCACCGGGCTCGTGGTATACCTCTTAGGAGAGAGCGGCAACGGCGCTGTTACCAAAGCACCCAGGCTCGTACCTCTGCAAGACGCCATCTCCATTCTTTTCCACGCCCCCCCCCCCCCCCCCCATCACCCATTTACGCATCATTGACACATTGGCCGCCCAATAGTACCCCAAAAGGTTGGGCAGCGCCAGCCCGCTTCCATCCCTCCCTTGCTCCAGGAAAACCCTCTTCACTCTCGGAGACCCATGTGCCCACACAAAGCTCCAAATACTGCTAGTCACCCTCCTAAAGAAGGCCCTGGGGATGAAGATGGGCAGGCACTGAAAGAGGAACAAGAACCTCGGAAGCACCGTCATTTTGACGGACTGCACCCTCCCCGCCAACGACAATGGCAGCATGTCCCACCTCTTGAACTCCTCCTCCATCTGATCCACAAGCCTGGTGAAATTATGCTTACTGAAGAGTCCCCCAGTCCCTGGCCACCTGCACCCCCAGGTACCTAAAACTCGCCCCTGCCCTCCTAAGCGGGAGCCTACCAATTCCCTCCTCCTGGTCCCCAGGGTGCACCACAAACACCTCACTCTTGCCTAGATTTAGTTTATAGCCTAAAAAGGTCCCAAACGCAGCTAGCAGCTCCATCACCCCCGGCATCCCTCCCACCGGGTCCGCCACATACAGTAGCAGGTCATCGGCATACGACACCCTATGTTCCTCCCCACCCCGCACCAAACCCTTCCACCTCCCTGAATCCCTCAACGCCATCGCCAACGGTTCGATTGCCAATACAAACAACAAGGGGGACAGGGGGCAACCCTGCCTGGTCCCTCGGTAAAGCCGGAAGTACGCCGACCTCCTCCCATTCGTGGACTCGCATGCCATCGGGGCCTCATATAGCAGCCTCACCCATCTATTAAACCCTTCACCAAATTCAAACCTCCCCATCACCTCCCATAAGTACCCCCATTCCACTCTATCGAAGGCCTTCTCCGCATCCAGCGCCACCACTATCTCAGTCTCCCCCTCAATCGCCGGCATCATGATAACATTCAACAACCTCTGCACATTCGTGTTCAGCTGCCTTCCCTTAACAAAACCTGTCTGGTCCACGTAACAACCCCTGGCACGCAGTCCTCTATCCTGGTGGCCAGGATCTTTGCCAGCACCTTGGCATCCACATTAAGGAGAGATATGGGTCTGTATGAACCACACTGCTGGGGGTCCTTGTCCCTCTTTAAGATTAAAGAAATCAGCGCCCGCGACATCGTCGGGGGCAGAGTCCCCCCTTCCCACGCCTCATTAAGTGTCCGCATCAGCAAGGGGCCCACTAGGTCCACAAACTTTTTATAGAACTCCACCGGGAAACCATCCGGCCCTGGCGCCTTCCCTGACTGCATCTGCCCGATCCCCTTAACCAGCTCCACCAGCTCAATCGGCGCCCCCAACCCCTCCACCTGCTCTTCCTGCACCTTCGGGAAAGATAGCCCGTCGAGAAAACTCTCCATTCCCCTCCTCTCCACCGTTGGCTCCGACCGGTACAGTTCCCCGTAAAAGTCCTTGAAGACCTCGTTCACCTCTACCGCCTTCCGCACCACATTCCTACTCTTATCTCTCACTCCAGCAATTTCCCTAGCCGCATCCCGCTTGCGGAGCTGATGAGCCAGCATCCTACTCGCCTTTTCACCATGTTCATACACTGCCCCTTGTGCCTTCCTCCACTGCGCCTCCGCCTTTCTAGAGGTCAACAAATCAAATTTAGCCTGTAGGCTGCGCCTCTCCCCCAACAATCCCTCCTCTGGTGCCTCCGCGTACCTCCTATCTACCTCCAGCATCTTCCCCACCAGTATATCCCTCTCACTCCTCTCCCTGTGTGCCCGGATGGATATCAGCTCCCCACGAATCACTGCCTTCAGGGCTTCCCAGACCATCCCCACCTGGACCTCCCCCGTATCATTCACCTCGAGGTACTCCTCAATACTTGCCCGGATCCTCCTGCACACCTCCTCCTCCGCCAACAGCCCCAGATCCAACCGCCACAACGGGCGCTGGTCCCGCACCTCCCCCATCTCCAACTCCATCCAATGCGGAGCGTGGTCGGAGATTGCAATGGCCGAATATTCGGCCTCCTCCACTCTCAGAATCAGTCCCCTATTCACCCCTCCCCTGTGCGGAGTCTGCACGTCCTCCCCGTGTGTGCGTGGGTTTCCTCCGGGTGCTCCGGTTTCCTCCCACAGTCCAAAGATGTGCGGGTTAGGTGGATTGGCCGTGCTAAATTGCCCGTAGTGTCCTAACAAAAAGTAAGGTTAAGGGGGTGAGTTGTTGGGTTACGGGTATAGGGTGGATACGTGGGTTTGAGTAGGGTGATCATTGCTCGGCACAACATCGAGGGCCGAAGGGCCTGTTCTGTGCTGTACTGTTCTATGTTCTATGAAGAAGTCTATCCGAGAATAAACCCTATGTACATGGGAGAAGAAAGAGTACTCCCGTGCCCTCGGCCTCACAAATTTCCATGGGTCCACCCCTCCCATCTGGTCCATAAACCCCCTCAGCACCTTGGCCGCCGCTGGCCTCCTACCCGTCCTTGAACTGGACCGATCCAGTGAAGGATCCAACACCGTATTGAAGTCCCCCCCCCCCCATAATCAGACCTCCCGCCTCCAGATCCGGGACCCGTCCCAGCATACGCCTCATAAAGCCCGCATCATCCCAATTTGGGGCATACACACTAGCAAGTACCACCTTCTCTCCCTGTAGCCTGCCCCTAACCATAACAAACCTACCCCCCTTATCCGCCACCACCTCAGATGCCTCAAACGACACATTTTTCCACACCAGAATCGCCACTCCCCAGTTCTTCACATCCAACCCAGAGTGGAAAACCTGCCCCACACACCCCTTCCTCAGATGGACCTGGTCCGCCACATTCAGGTGGGTCTCCTGAAGCATTGCCACATCTGCCTTTAGCCCCCTCAGACGAGCAAGTACCCTAGACCGCTTCACCGGCTCATTCAGTCCTCTCGCATTCCAGGTGACCAACCGGATCAGAGGGCGTCCCGCCCCCCTCCCCCGTCGACTAGCCATAGCCCGTCGACTGCCCGCCCGAGGCCAGCACCCTCCCCGCCCGACCCAGTCCCCACAGCGACAACACCTCACCTCTGTCCCCCCCGGCCCACACCAGCTCCTTCCTGACCCTGCCAGCAGCAACCCGGTATTCCCCTTTCCCCCCCCCCCCCCCAGGCTAGGAACCCTCCTAGCCGCGAACCGTCCTCCATTGTACTCCCGTGGGTCAGCTAACTTCTGCTGACCCCGGAAACTCCCGCCAAATACATGACCCCTCCCAAAGTGGGATCATCCCCCATCCTGCCCCTCCTCAAGGCACCGCTCCAGCGCGGGGAGGAACCAGTTAAGGCCCCGCCCCTCCCCATCATCATCTCCACCCCCAGCCCCGCAACGCGGGAAACCAGAGGAAAGCCCGCGCTTTCGCACTGCCCCACCACACCCTTCTGACGCAGCTCCCAAATACCAGCCCCACTCCATACCCCCAAACCTATACAGAATACAACAAACCCCCCCCCCCCGCAAAATACAAAACCCAAACAATGCCCCCCAACAAAAAACAGAACAACACCCCAATAAATAACCATATCAAAATTACAAAAGTACAGAAAAAAAAACACAGCAACAGCAGAAACCAGCAATAAAGCATTTCAACCGACCCTGCAACCCCCAACCCCTAGTTCGAGTCCAGCTTCTCCGTCCGCACGAAGGCCCACGCCTCCTCCGGGGAATCAAAATAATGATGCCGATCCAAATAAGTTACCCACAAGCGCGCAGGCTGCAACATTCCAAACTTTACCTTCTTCTTAAAGAGCACCTCCTTCGTCCGATTAAACCCGGACCGCCGCTTAGCCACCTCCGCACTCCAATCTTGGTCGATCCGTACTACCCTATTCTCCCAATTGCTGCTCTTCACCCACACTCCCAATCACTGAACCGGTGGAACCTCACCAGCACCGCACGCGGGGGTTCGTTCTCCTTGGGCCTCCTGGCCAGTACCCTGTGGGCTCCCTCCAGCTCCAGGGGCAGATGGAAAGATCCTGCCCCCACTAGCGAGTTCAGCATCGTGGCCACGTAGGTTGTCAGATCCGACCTCTCCAGCCCCTCCGCAAGGCCCAAGATCCTCAGATTCTTCCACCTCATGCGGTGATCAAGCTCCTCGAAGCGTTCTTGCCATTTCTTGTGGAGTGCCTCGTGCCCTTCCACCTTAATCGCGAGGACCATGGCCTCCTCCTCTCGTTCAGCGGCCTGCGCCTGCAACGCCTAGATGGCAGCACCCTGGGTCGTCTGAATCTCCGAGAGCTTTTTATTCGTTTCCTGCAGAGAGCTCAACACCTCAGCCTTAAACTCTGCAAAACAGCGCAGGAGAGCAGCTTGCTGCTCCAGCGCCCACAGCCTCCACTACTCTGGTGCTCCGCCTGCCGCCATCTTGGAATACTTCCCCCATTTTTTCTGGGGAGCTGCTGCCGTTTTTTTCCCCCTTTCCACTCCGAGTTCGAGTCATGAAATGCGGAGAAAGTTGACCAGCACACCTTCTCCCACCGGGAGACGTTGAAAAAATTCCATTTTGGGCTCTAAAAAGAGCCGAAAAGTCCGTTTGAATCGGGAGCTCCCAAATGTGCGGCTTCCTACGTCATCGCCACCACCGGAAGTCCTCTCAAAACACATTTATTATATACACAGTGAATCGCTACTCATGCATAAAATACTACAGAACTAGACTATTTCTACCACTAAAGGCGAATACTTAGCTTTGGAAAAGGAACCCACTGGGTCAGGGAACGATGGCCTCTCGTTCGATCCTGAGACTGCAGGCTTCCAGCTGGTATGGACTAAGATTTAGGAGCGCCTATCTCGTAGCGTGCGTTGACTGGACACTTACTTGTTTGGTGCAGCTGCTAGGCAGGTCGCGGTCAAGAGTTGTTTCGAGCTGCTGAGAGACCCTGCCAAGAAGGACGAACTGAACTTGGGGTCTCTATTTTATAGTCCCCAGTGGTTTTGTGCCCTTGTGGGCGGACCCCGTACCTGCTTCCAATTGATTGGACTAAGTACCGATCGCTTGGATCGATTTCTCCAATACTGGAGCTGCTCCCTGATCGCTGGGCGGTTCCTAAGTGTCCGTTGGCTTCTTTTGTGTTGGCTCCTGCTGGCGCCGAGGAGTCTGGCTTTACCTCGATTATCTTTAACTGCTGCTATTGTTCCCAGGGATCGCTCATTAATATGTAGATGGGTGTCAGTTTCAGTGCTGTCTGCTTTCTGCAACAAGAATATACAGGAAGCTTGGCATTCTGCTTGCTTCCCCTGAGCCTGTCCATTTTTCCCTGCGTTCTTAGCGAATCTCCATTTTAAACTCGGGAAGTGGCCAACCCAGGTGGCTACACTGCGCGACCTTAAAGCTCTAGCACGAGAATGTAACTTCCAGGCCGTGACAGCCTCCCAGCACATCGAACTCGCCGTCCAAGACGTGTATGTTGCAGTGGTCCGATCCAATTACGTGCGGCAGCGTCTTCTCAAGAAAGGGGCCCAGAACCTGGAGGACACGGTAAAACTAGCAACCTCGTTAGAGGTCGCTTTCCAAAGTGCTCAGCAAAGGTTTATACCAACAAAAAGGAAGGACGGTAGAAAAAGGGAAAATCGACCGTGGATATCTGAGGAAATAAGGGAGAGTATCAAATTGAAGGAAAAAGCATATAAAGTGGCAAAGATTGGTGGGAGACTAGAGGACTGGGAAATCTTTAGGGGGCAACAGAAAGCTACTAAAAAAGCTATAAAGAAGAGTAAGATAGAGCATGAGAGTAAACTTACTCAGAATATAAAAACAGACAGTAAAAGTTTTTACAAATATATAATCAAAAAAGAGTGGCTACGGTAAATATTGGTCCTTTGGAGGATGAGAAGGGAGTTTTAATAATGGGAGATGAGGAAATGGCTGAGGAACTGAACAGGTTTTTTGGGTCGATCTTCACAGTGGAAGACACAAATAACATGCCAGCGACTGATAGAAATGAGGCTATGACAGGTGAGGACCGTGAGAGGATTGTTATCACTAAGGAGGTAGTGATGGGCAAGCTAATGGGGCAAAAGGTATACAAGTTTCCTGGCCCTGATGGAATGCATCCCAGAGTGCTAAAAGAGATGGCTAGGGAAATTGCAGATGCACTAATGATGATTTACCAAAATTCACTAGACTCTGGGGTGGTCCTGGTGGATTGGAAATTAGCAAACGTGACACCACTGTTTAAAAAGGAGGTAGGCAGAGAGCAGGAAATTATAGGCCAGTGAGCTTAACTTTGGTAGTAGGGAAGGTGCTGGAATCTATCATCAAGGAAGAAATAGCGAGGCATCTGGATAGAAATTGGCCCATTGGGCAAGCGCAGCATGGGTTCATAAAGGGCAGGTCGTGCCTAACTAATTTAGTGGAATTTTTTGAGGACATTACCAGTGCAGTAGATAACGGGGAGCCAATGGATGTGGTATATCTGGATTTCCAGAAAGCCTTTGACAAGGTGCCACACAAAAAGTTGCTGCATAAGATAAAGATGCATGGCATTAAGGGTAAAGTAGTAGCATGGATAGAGGATTGGTTAATTAATAGAAAGCAAAGAGTGGGGATTAATGGGTGTTTCTCTGGTTGGCAATCAGTAGCTAGTGGTGTCCCTCAGGGATCCGTGTTGGGCCCACAATTGTTCACAATTTACATAGATGATTTGGAGTTGGGGATCAAGGGCAATGTGTCCAAGTTTGCAGATGACACTAAGATGAGTGGTAAAGCGAAAAGTGCAGAGGATACTGGAAGTCTGCAGAGGGATTTGGATAGGTTAAGTGAATGGGCTAGGGTCTGGCAGATGGAATACAATGTTGACAAATGTGAGGTTATCCATTTTGGTAGGAATAACAGCAAACGGGATTATTATTTAAACGATAAAATATTAAAGCATGCTGCTGTTCAGAGAGACCTGGGTGTGCTAGTGCATGAGTCACAGAAAGTTAGTTTACAGGTGCAACAGGTGATTAAGAAGGCAAATGGAATTTTGTCCTTCATTGCGAGAGGGATGGTGTTTAAGACTAGGGAGGTTATGTTGCAATTGTATAAGGTGTTAGTGAGGCCACACCTGGAGTATTGTGTTCAGATTTGGTCTCCTTACTTGAGAAAGGACGTACTGGCACTGGAGGTGTGCAGAGGAGATTCACTCGGTTAATCCCAGAGCTGAAGGGGTTGGAGTACGAGGAGAGGTTGAGTAGACTGGGACTGTACTCGTTGGAATTTAGAAGGATGAGGGGGGATCTTATAGAAACATTAAAAATTATGAAGGGGATAGGATAGATGCGGGCAGGTTGTTTCCACTGGCGGGTGAAAGCAGAACTAGGGACATAGCCTCAAAATAAGGGGAAGTAGATTTAGGACTGAGATTAGGAGGAACTTCGTCACCCAAAGGGCTGTGAACCTATGGAATTCCTTGCCCAGTGAAGCAGTTGAGGCTCCTTCATTAAATGTTTTTAAGGTAAAGATAGATAGTTTTTTGAAGAATAAAGGGATTAAGGGTTATGGTGTTCGGGCCGGATTGGAGCTGAGTCCACAAAAGATTTGCCATGATCTCATTGAATGGCGGAGCAGGCTCGAGGGGCCAGATGGCCTACTCCTGCTCCTAGTTCTTATGTTCTTATGTGGCAGCATGTCTGCCAACTCCGCCTCCGCACAACATTTGCGACTCATGGGGGCTGCCATCTTGGCAATCCTCCCCCACGCGGTCGGCCATGTGCGATTCATGGGGGCCGCCATCTTGAGTGCCATCTTCCTCGCCGCCCGCCACCTGCGATCCATGGGGGCGGCCATCTTGGGTGCCATCTTCCTCGCCGCCCGCCACCTGCGATCCACGGGGGCGGCCACCTTGGATGCCATCTTCCTCGCCGCCCGCCACATGTGATCAACGGGGGCCGCTATCTTGGCCAACACCCAATATGCCACTCGACGACTACGACCTCCGTGGACAGTCATCACGGGGCCACTCCAGCACCGCCGACCACGCCACTGACTACCCGCATCTCAGTGCAGTCACTTTGGCCCAGTCGCGGCCAATGCACCTCAAGAGCTCCATGATGTCCGTCCAAATCAACGGATATGAGATACCGTGCCTCTTCGACTCCGGGAGCACCGAGAGCTTCGTTCACCCAGGTCTGGTAAGGCGCCGCTCGCTCCCGATATTTCCGACACAGCAAACAATCTCCCTCGCCTTGGGGTCACACTCCGTTCAGATACAAGGGCGCACTATTGCGACATTAACAATACAGGGCACCAACTACACCAACTTCCAACTGTATGTACTCCCAGACCTCTGTTCCCTCCTCCTCCGAGAACTGGATTTCCAGTGCAACCTCAGGAGCCTAACACTCAGCTTCGGCGGACCCCTTCCCCCACTCACTATATGCAGTCTAGCAACTCTGAAAATCGACCCCCCTCCACTCTTCGCTAATCTCACCGCCAACTGCAAACCAGTGGCCACTCGCAGCAGAAGGTATAGCCTGCAGGACAGGGTGTTTATTAGATCCGAAGTCCGGCGTCTCTTACGTGAAGGAGTCATAGAGGCCAGTAATTGTCCCTGGAGAGCTCAGGTGGTGGTCGTCAAGACCGGGAAAAAGTTCCGGATGGTGGTTGATTACAGCCAGACCATTAACCGGTTCACGCACCTCGATGCGTACTCCCTCTCCCAGATTGCAGACATGGTAAATCAGATCGTCCAGTACCGCATATTCTCCACGGTGGATCTGAAGTCTGCATACCACCAGCTCCCAATACGCCCGGAGGATCGCCACTACACGGCGTTCGAGGCAGACGGCCGCCTTTTCCATTTCCTCCGGGTTCCCATTGGCGTCAGAAGGGCGTTTAGGTGTTCCAACAAGCAATGGACCGAATGGTGGATTACTACGGGCTGCGGGCCACATTTCCGTACTTGGATAACGTCACCATCTGCGGCCATGACCAGCAGGACCACGACACCAACCTCCACCGATTTCTCCAAACCACCCAAAAACTCAACCTCACATATAATAAGGAGAAATGCGTTTTCCGCACAACCAGACTAGCCATCCTCGGCTACGTCGTGGAAAACGGGGTCCTAGGACCCGACCCTGACCCGGACTCTTACAACTCCCTCTCCCTCACTGTTCCAGGGCCCTCAATAGGTGCCTCGGATTTTTCTCATACTACACCCAGTGGGTCCCCCAGTATGCGGACAAAGCCCGCCCACTATTTAAGGCTACACTCTTCCCACTGTCAGCCGAGGCTCGCCAGACCTTCAACTGCATCATCAAAGCTGCCATGCGGGCGGTAGATGTATCCGTCCCATTCGAGGTGGAGAGCGACGCCTCAGAGGTCGCTCTCGCTGCCACTCTGAACCAGGCAGGTAGGCCAGTAGCGTTCTTTTCCTGAACCCTCTCCGCTTCGGAACTTCGACACTCCTCAGTCGAAAAGGAAGCCCAAGCCATTGTGGAAGCCATACAGCACTGGAGGCACTACCTCGCAGGTAGGAGGTTTACCCTCATCACCGACCAGAGATCGGCTGCCTTTATGTTTGATAACTCGCAGCGGGGCAGAATCAAGAATGACAAGATCCTGCGGTGCAGGATCGAACTCTCCACCTATAATTATGATATCGTATACCATCCTGGGAAGCTCAACGAGCCCCCAGATGCCCTGTCCCACGGCACATGTGCCAGCGCGCAAGACGACTGACTACAGGCTATCTACAATGACCTCTGCCACCCGGGCGTCACCCGGTTCGCCCACTACAGCAAGGCCCGCAATCTGCCTTTCTCCACTGAGGAGGTTAAAGCTGTCACCAGGAATTGCCCGATCTGCACAGAGTGTAAACCGCACTTCTATAGACCAGACAAGGCCCACCTGGTAAAGGCATCCCGGCCCTTTGAACGCCTGAGCATCGATTTCAAAGGGCCCCTCCCTTCGACCAACCGTAACATCTATTTTCTCAATATTATAGATGAATTCTCCCGTTTCCCGTTTGCCATCCCATGCCCCGATATGACCTCCCATACAGTCATCAGAGCTCTGCACAGTGTCTTCACCCTGTTCGGTTACCCCAGCTATGTCCACAGTGACAAGGGTTCATCCTTTATGAGCGATGAACTGCGTCAGTACCTGCTCGGCAAGGGCATCGTCTCGAGCAGGACGACCAGCTATAACACCAGGGGGAACGGGCAGGTGGAGAGGGAGAACGCGACGGTCTGGAAGACCGTCCTACTGACCCTACGGTCCGGAATCTCCTGACCTCCCACTGGCAGGAGGTCCTCCCCGACGCGCTCCATGCAATTAGGTCCCTCCTGTGTACGGCCACAAACCAGACTCCTCATGATTGATTATTTGCCTTCCCTAGGGGCACTACGATGGGGGCCTCGCTTCCATCCTGGTTGAGGACACCGGGCCCTGTCCTCCTTCGGAAGCACGTCCGGACACATAAAACAGACCCCCTGGTAGAGAGGGTCCTGCTCCTGCACTCAAACCCCCACTACGCATTAGTCAAACACCCCGATGGCTGACAGGACACCATTTCCTTCCGGGACCTGGCATCTGCAGGATCTACTACCACTACCACTACCGTCGAGGTACCCCCACACTACACCCCACCCGACCTCCCATGCCCTGCGCCTCTGCACCTACTTGCTTCCCGCGCCCCCTTTCACCCATCACACCGGTCCGCAGGAACGAAGCTCTGGTAGAACCACCCCCGGAGTCCACCCTCGGATTCGCACCGAACATCCTTCCACAGCCATCCGAAGCGGCTGCAACACCAGTGCTCCGTCGGTCTCAACGCACGATTCGAGTGCCGGACCGACTGAACTTATAGACCCGTCACCCCTGCCGGACTTGATTTTTTTAACAGAGGGTGAATGTGGTGAATGTGTAACCACTATAAATTCACACTGTACATTACTGTGTTCCTGTGGGCTCCATCTGTGATCCGTTGCGCGGCTCTGCCCACAGGGGGAGATGAGGAGCATGTACAGGGCTCCGCCCTTTGCTCCGCCCCCAGCAGGAAGTATAAGTGCTGCGGTCCTACGAGACCGCCCTCAGTTCAGTATAGTCGCAGGCAGGCTCAGTTGTAAGCTGATTAAAGCCAGAGTTTACTTCAACTCGTGTCTCTGAATGAATTGATGGTCGCATCACCTTATCTGGTCTGGCCTACATGTGACTCCACACCCACAGCAATGGGTGCCACTTGGCTCAAGGGCAACCAGGGATGGGAAACAAATGCTGGCCTAGCCGACCATACCCACATCCCTTGAAAGAATAAAGAAAATGTGACGTTGAGGAGCCAGGAGGTAATAGCCCAAACTTCTCAATTGCGTTGGTACAACAACAGCACTAGGAAATCCGCTGTTCTTTCTGTTATTCCATTTGCAGAACTGCCCAAGTGATGGACAGTGGTGGGCTACAGACTCTGTGGTGATATGCATCACTGTAGATACACAAGGGGTTAATGCAAATACACTAAGAGTAAATACCTGAAGAAACATAACACAACAGACTCCATTTTTGTCTTTGCTCCTGGGGGGGAAATCAGGCACTTTGCTTGATTTTCAGTTTGTGGCAACAATCTGCATTCATATGGCGCCTCCAGCACAGAAATTAATGGGGTTGGCAAACTGCAAAACAGCTTTCTGATTTACTGTAAGAATCTGCTTCCCTCTTACCTTCATCAGAGATTTGTTCAGCTTCTTCAGATCCAACGTGTGCAGGTTTCCAATCAGTGGAAGAGGAGCGGGTCCCGGGGGGAAGTTGACGATTCCATGAGATTTGGACCCGGTGCTAACATACACCAGAAGGATAATGGTCAGAGCAGCAAGCAACACCAGTGTGGGCGCATCCAGAGAGACAACACTGAGAATCGACATACTGGGATCGAAACTGGCGATGTGTCCAACAGGAGTTTGCACTGTTTATGTTAGATCTCAGCACCTTCCCGAATAAACTCCACAATTCCCAACCGGATCAACTCACACAGTTCGCAGTGATTACTCTCTGGGTAACTCCACTGGCCTTCGGTGTAACCTTACCAGCTAGTATCTGATTGGAGCAATAAAGTTTCTTTACATAAACAGTGGGGGTTGGAAACACTCCCTCCTCCCGGCCCCGATCATCTACAACCCTGATTACAACCAGACTCCGCCCAAGCAAGGGTCATAAACCAATAGGGTGGCGATAGATACCCATTCGTGTCCCTCCCCTGCACTTCGGATCGTCCAACACATTTTCACCCTGTGAGACGTTTTAACTGAAAAGGCTGAGCCAGAAAAATCTTGAAGCTTCTCTTCTGGTACAGGAATCTCCCCGTGGATCACCACTTGCACGTTGCAGAGAGGACTCTGCGCTCCGACCATTCCTGAACGGCCAGAATAGGGGAAGGAAGATTGGTTTGTCCCGCCGGCTGCAGCAGCAAGGCTAACCCTAACCCTGTCAGTGTGACTCCACATATCACTGGAATCTGATCAGCAACCTGCCAGCACTGTGTGAACAATGGTGGCCTGCAAGGTTCCCACATTAAACAAAGTGGTCAGCACTGTTGCCTCACAGCAACAGGGACCCCGGTTCAATCCAGCCCTTGGGTGACTGTGTGGAGTTTGCACCTTCTCCTCATGTCTGCGTGGGTTTTCTCCCACAGTCCAAAGATGTGCAGGTTGGGTGGATTGGCCATGTTAAATTGCTCCTTGGTCACCACTGCTGTGCAGGTTGGAAGGATTTGCCACGGTAAGGGTTACAGGCATGGGGCAGAGGAGTGGGCCTAGGTCAGGTGCTCCTTCAGAGGGTCGGTGCAGGCTTGATTGGCCGAACGGCCTTCTTCCGCACTGTAGGGTTGCTTTTCTGTATAACGTCATACGCAAGCTTCTACAGAGCTCAGTCCGCCAATCCCATGGAATTCCCATGCATCTGAAGCCTTGACCTTTGAGTGGTTTACTGGTTTAGGTCAAGGATGCCTTAACAATAGCTTCCACTGTGCACTGGAGTTGGAGGAAGTGAATGTGTAAGGCAATGGATTGGATGTCAACCAAACAGGACTGCTTTGATCTGGCTGATGTTGAATTTCTTGAATGTTGCTGGAGCTGCATTCATCCAGGAAAATATAGAGTACTGGTTTACACTCCTGGCTTGTGCATTGTAGATGATGGACAGGCTCTGGGGAGTCAGGAGTGAGCCACTTGCTACAGGATGCCAAGCATTTGAACTGCTATTTTAGACATCCTATTTATAAGACTGTTGCCACAGAGAATACATTGCTTGAGTGATAGCTCAGGCTCACTGATCTCTGTGGTGAATTTCATGATGCTTATTTTCACACAGTTAAGGTGTTTCAAAGGTTTGTGATTTTTTAAATTGGCACTTTAAAGGGTCTGGATAAAAGGCACTTTTATTGCCTATTACTGAAATGACTTTTTGTAACATCATCGAAAGTTATGAAGGAATTACTTTTAAACATTGTTAAAAACACATCCTACTGTCACATGTGGACTGGAATTCTCTGGCCGTTGGCTGGTGGCAGAATTCTTTGGTCTCACAGGCAGCGCACACCTGCTCACGGGTTTCCCGCTGACGTAGGATGGTTTCAATGGGAAATACCATTGACAGCGGTGGGAACAGACATACCCGCCACCAACAAATGGTGCTCCTCCTCCTGGAGGGCCATTACCCCAGCCTGCAAGGCAGCCATCTTACTGCACACCCCACTAACCACCCACCTTGGCCCCTGGTTCTGCAGAGTGACACTGACCTTATGATGCTAGTTTAAACTAGTTCAGCAGGGGATTGGGAACCTGAATTGTAGCTCCAGTACACAAGAAGCTGAGAGTAGTGAGGTCATGAGTAAGGTTTCAAAGTTGCAGGAGTGTAACGGCAGGAAGGAAGGTGGTTTAAAGTGCGTCTACTTCAATGCCAGGAGCATCCGGAATAAGGTGGGTGAGCTTGCGGCATGGGTTAGTACCTGGGACTTCGATGTTGTGGCCATTTCGGAGACATGGATAGAGCAGGGCGAGGAATGGTTGTTGCAGGTGCCGGGGTTTAGATATTTCAGTAAGCTCGGGGAAGGTGGTAAGAGAGGGGGAGGGGTGGCATTGTTAGTCAAGGACAGTATTACGGTGGCTAAGAGGACATTTGATGAGGACTCGAATACTGAGGTAGTATGGGCTGAGTTAAGAAACAGGAAAGGAGAGGTCACCCTGTTAGGACTTTTCTATAGGCCTCCGAAAAGTTCCAGAGATGTAGAGGAAAGGATTGCAAAGATGATTCTGGATAGGAGCGAAAGTAACAGGGTAGTTGTTATGGGGGACTTTAACTTTCCAAATATTGACTGGAAACACTATGGTTCGAGTAGTTTAGATGGGTCCATTTTTGTCCAATGTGTCCAGGAGGGTTTCCTGATGTAGTATGTAGATAGGCCAACAAGAGGCGAGGCCGTATTGGATTTGGTACTGGGTAATGAACCAAGACAGGTGTTAGATTTGGAGGGAGGTGAGCACTTTGGTGATAGTGACCACAATTCGATTACGTTTACTTTGGCGATGGAAAAGGATAGGTATACACCACAGGGCAAGAGTTATAGCTGGGGGAACGGCAATTATGATGCAATGAGGCAAGACTTAGGATGCATCAGCTGGAGAGGAAAACTGCATGGGATGGACACAATGGAAATGTGGAGCATGTTCAAGGAACAGCTACTGCGTGTCCTTAATAAGTATGTACCTGGTAGGCAGGGAGGAAGCCATCAAGCAAGGGAACCATGGGTTACTAAAGGAGTTGAAACACTTGTCAAGAGGCAGAAGGAGGCTTATATAAAGATGAGATGTGATGGTTCAGTTAGGGCGCTTGAGAGTTACAAGTTAGCTAGGAAGGCTCTAAAGAGAGAGCTAAGAAGAGCCAAGCGAGGACATGAGAAGTCTTTGGCAGGTAGGATCAAGGATAACCCTAAAGCTTTCTATAGATATGTCAGACCAGTTACTAGTGGTGTACCACGAGGATCTGTTTTGGGGCTGCTGCTGTTTGTCATTTTTATAAATGACCTGGAGGAGGGTGTAGAAGGACGGGTGAGTAAATTTGCAGATGACACTAAAGTCGGTGGAGTTGTGGACAGTGCAGAAGGATGTTACAAGTTACAGAGGGACATAGATAAGCTGCAGAGCTGGGCTGACAGGTGGAAAATGGAGTTAAATGCAGAGAAGTGTGAGGTGATTCACTTTGGAAGGAATAACAGGAAGACAGAGTACTGGGCTAATGGTAAGATTCATGGTATACAAGATGATCAGAGGATTAGATAGGGTGGACAGTGAGAGCCTTTTTCCTCAGATGGTCATGTCCAGCACGAGGGGACATAGCTTTAAATTGAGGGGAGATATAGGACAGATGTCAGAGGTAGATTCTTTACTCAGACAGTAGTAAGGGCGTGGAATGCCCTGCCTGCAACTCGCCAACACTAAACTGGTGGACGAGCAGAGCGATCTCGGTGTCCATGTCCATAGATCCCTGAAAGTTGCCACCCAGGTTGAGAGGGTTGTTAAGAAGGCGTACGGTGTGTTAGCTTTTATTGGTAGAGGAATTGAGTTTCGGAGCCATGAGGTCATGTTGCAGTTGTACAAAACTCTGGTGCGGCCGCATTTGGAGTATTGCGTGGAGTTCTGGTCGCCACATTATAGGAAGGATGTGGAAGCTTTGGAAAGGGTACAGAGGAGATTTACAAGGATGTTGCCTGGTATGGAGGGAAGATCATATGAGGAAAGGCTGAAGGACTTGAGGCTGTTTTCGTTAGAGAGAAGAAGGTTAAGGGGTGACTTAATTGAGGCATACAAGATGATCAGAGGATTAGATAGGGTGGACATTGAGAGCCTTTTTCCTCGGATGGTGATGTCCAGCACGAGGGGACATAGCTTTAAATTGAGGGGAGATAGATATAGGACAGATGTGGTTAAAACTCACCACTATTCTTAGAATTCCCCCTATACCAAAAAAAGGTCGATATTCTAAATGGTGAACAGGGATTCTCACTCCCTGACTCCGATGCAGGCTTCTGTGGGTGCTATTCAGGTCAAACTATCTTTTCAAGTTATCCCCCGGTATAACCCATACCTTCACCGAAGAATTTTACCTACTTACCCCTTAATAGCATCGATGTCCTGGGTCCTGCGTTATTAAGGAAGTGAAGTAAGCTAATAACCACTTTTTCAGGTTAAGTTATTTTTATTATTATATTTTTTCTTTTAAAAGCTGCAAACACTTTCTTTACAGAAAGGAAAAAAGATCTTGCTTCTGGCTGCTGCTGGTTGGTTGTACAGACCTTCAGGCCCACCTTGTCAATCAATCTTCTTAAAATCTGGTCTTCTGGAGTTGTATTCACTGGTGAACTCGGTTGCTGTGTCCTGTCCTTCCCATGCACCGAGCTGTGAGAGCTGGCTCTGCTCTGCTCCTGTTTAAATTCTAGTCTTCCTTAGATGTATAACTGTTTAAACTCGGCTGCTTGCCTTGTCTTTCCCATGACCGAGCTCTCTCTCTCTCTCTGTCTCTGAGTTCTCCTCCCCTTCTCTCCTGTTGCTGTTGCTGTTGCTCTTCTGCTTCTGCTCCCTGGGTTTATATTCTCTTTCTGAGAGTTATTAAGTTTTTAGAGCATTATTGTAAATTAACTTATTTCCCTTTGATTGTTAAAAGTATCTTTGATGTAAACATTCTAATACAACTAACTATTCAATTTGGGCATAAAGTCACCTCTCAGATCTGATTACAAAATGCTTTGGTTTCAATAGGTGTTACTTTTATTTCTGTGATTTCGAATTGTTTAATTTTCCAATTGTCCCCAGCTCATAACTTTGCCTTTGATTTTGACTTAAATTATGTTTCTCGTAGACAGGTCGTCTCCAATTTTCTTTTAATTGACTTGATGTTCATAGAATTTTACACTTTAGAATTGACACCAAATTCGACTGAGCATCTTCCATCCTTTCCAGCTGTTTACTAAGAGAGTTTATTTCAATTAAGGTGTGAAACTTTGCTTTTAGCTGTATGCTAAAATTTAACTTGGTTATGACTTGAAAGACTTGCCTGTTTTAAACATTCGTCACTTAATGCAATTGAAACTCTCATCCATGCTTTTCCAGATGCTTCCTGAGATAGTTACATTCCATGAAGGTGTGAGCCATTGTTTTAGCTTACCACATGAAACCTGTGTGTTTGCTAAACCTGCTTGTGAGCAAGAATCTGCATTTTATAACCCTGCTCTTTGAAGCTGCTATTAAACTTTTGTGGGATCTTTCCCTGTATCCTCTCAAACCAGATATTGCCAGACTTCCATGTTTCAAATGACACATTTTTCTGTATTTTCAAGAACAGATGTCAGAGGTAGGTTCTTTACTCAGAGAGTAGTAAGGGCATGGAATGCCCTGCCTGCAAGAGTAGTGGACCCGCCAACACTAAACGCATTCAAATGGTCATTGGATAGGCATATGGACGATAAGGGAATAGTGTAGAGGGACTTTAGAGGGGTTTCACAGGACGGCGCAACATCAAGGGCCGAATGGCCTGTACTGCGCTGTAATGTTCTATGTTCTATGCAGGGATGGGGGGAGGCGCGACATGTTGGGCGGGTGCCAACCTGGTTGGGCATGGGGGTTGCACACCATGCTAACATGTTGGCCTTTCACCCCCTGTAGACAATGGATATTGGAATTCAATCAGAAATGGTGGCCTTCCTGCTAGTCGCCGCAGCCCTGTCGCTGTATGAGCTGGAGCTGCTCGAGGAAAAGGAGGAAAATGCAGCAGCTGAGTGGGCAGCAGAGGGCCAGGTGGCAGCCGCCCAAGTTGGAGAGCCGGCTGCCCAACAGGCAGAGGCCTTGTGTGTACCGGCACCATCTATCATTCGAGGACCTGCCGTACCGGGAATGCCATCGAAGACTCTGGCTGAGCAGAGAGACAGTGTGACATACCTGCCAGATGATCGCACACCTGGCACCACGGGGCTATGGGAGAGGACACCCGCTCCCGGTGGCAGTCAATGTGATGGTCACCCTGAACATTTACACAATGGGGGTTCTTCCAGGTGCTGAGTAGGGATCTGTTCAGGATCTCACAGACCTCAGTGCACAGGTGCATCTGTGCCATCATGGAGGCCCTTTATGCCCAGGTGCCTCAATACATCAACTTCAATGTGGACCAGGATGCCCGGGCAGAGGAGTTAACCAACATCGACGGGATGCCTCAAGTCCAGGTGGTGATCAACGGAATGTATGTCCCCTGAGGATAACAGGCCGCTCTACACAAACCGAAAGGGGTTCCTCTCGATGAATGTGCAGCTGATATGTGACCATCAAATGCGCATCATACACGTCTGTGCCCGATACCCGGGCGGTGTATACCCAGAAACCTTCATCCTGGCACACTGGATTCCTGACATGTTGAAGATACCCACACCCCCGCCCCTCGGCTGGGGGATTGGCCACTGGGTGACAGGGGTTATTCACTGCGGTAATGCTGATGGCGCCTATCCGGAGGCCGCAGACCCACTACAATAATACCCATGCAGCAAACAGGAGCCTGATCGAGCAGTTCTTCACCCTCCTGAAGATGCGGTTCAGGTGCCTGGACTGCTCTGGAGAGGCCATTGGAGGGGCCATCCAGTATGATACTGAGAGGGTCGCCCACATTGAAGCAGCCTGCTGTGTCCTCCACAACATTGTACAGCAGAGGGGGCAATGTGCTGGTAGAGGAGGAATGCAAGCGCAAGGCCTCATCTGATGAGGAGGATGCAGGGTGAGTGACAGTTGGCAGGACATGGAGCCCAGGCAGACATAGGAGGCCGCACGTGTGTGCCAGGGCCAATGCCAGAACGGGACGCTCTGATCGCTTCCAGGTTCACCGACTTGGGGGGGGGGGGGGGGGGGGGGACGGACTGCTGGGGTGTTTGTGAAGGAAGTGGGGGGGGAGTGGCCAGGGGAACGGAACGGGCACCACATCCCAACCCCACAGGAGTGTCCCAGGAGCTTTTTCACTTAAAGTGCCCAATCGAGGTGAGTGTCTCTGGGATGGTGGAGGGTGTTGGAGATAGCTGTGACGAGGAATCTGTGTCATCCTCCGACTTGAGCTCTGGGGTCCACTGAGTCTCGGGCGGATGGCTGGTGTCCAAGCTGCTCTCAGCGTAACTGCTCGACTCACGGTGGGGGGGTGGGGTGGGGTTGGGGGAAGCTGTCTGTGGCATTGGATGGAACGGGGGTAGTGGGGGTTGGACGTGTGGGGGGGTGGTGGTGTTGCCATGAGGATGGTGTTGGGGTGAGGGTGGAGTTGGGGTAAGGGTGGAATGGGGGTGAGGGGGGTGGTGGGGGTTGAGACACGTGTCACGGTGAACCGCAACTAAGTGGACTTTCATTTCCTCGGCAGTGGCTGGGCTCTGCCTTGGCAACCTCCTGTTCCTCCGTGTCGCCGACCATGTCTAGGGCCCTCTGCTCAGCCACGATGTGGGGTAGAGTGGGGTTTCAGCCGTTCTCATGGGGCGTGTCGGGTTACGGGTTGTGGGACGTGGATTACTAGCATCCTGGCCGCATGCAGTTTATTCCCACTGTTGGCCCGTGGACAATGTTGCCCATGGCGCTCACTGCCTCTGCCACCTGCGCACAGGCACATCAAACTGTGGCTGCTGGCAGCTTCCATTCTGGGTCGCTGTACGAGGTCATCCGCCGCTCCTCCACCGCGTCCAAGAGTGTCTCCAGCTCGTATTGGTAAACTTTGGGGCTGCCCTCCTCGCTGCCATCATGTTGGCTGGGTGGTGGGTATGGGGAGTGGATATGGAGCTGTAGCTTGACAGCCTTAGAGTGTGAATACAAAACTGGCGAATCTGGCACCATTTCTCATGAAAATCGATTGTGTTCTACATGGCGCCAGTGCTAACCCCTGAGCTGTAATGGAATCAGCCCACGAGCGGTGCCAATTTTTCTGTCGTGAATGTCCATGAATTCTGCATTGGCATAATAGAATTTACAGTGCAGAAGGAGGCCATTCAGCCCATCAAGTCTGCACCAGCCCTTGGAAAGTGCACCCTACACTTCCACCCTATCCCCGTAACCCCACCTACCCTTTTTTGGACACTAGGAGTAATTTAGCACAGCCAATCCACCTAACCTGCACATCTTTGGACTGTGGGAGGAAACCGGAGCACCCGGAGGAAACCCACGCAGACACGGTGAGCACATACAGACTCCGCACAGACAGTGAACCAATCCGGGAATTGAACCTGGGAGCCTGGAGCTGTGAAGCAACTGTGCTAACCACTGTGCTACTGTGCTGCCATCAACACATAGTCTCAGAAATGGAATATCCCACCTACTGTTTTTCCATTGTTGCCTATATTTTTATTTGGGCCTTTCTGATCGTCATGCTCTCTTTTGTAATATACCATGTCCCCTGGATTAAAATATATTTCTGATGGCTTCATGCAGTGCCTTATGTTTCGCCAAATTTTCTCTGAAACCTCAATATTGATAAACGCCCTTCTCCCTGCATGCCAGGCATTCAAGTGATCAGAAAAAAAATTGAACTAATTGTAGTCCACCCCAATACTGGGGGATGGTCCCACATCACTGAAGGTATTTTTGGATTTCTCCCATGAACTAATTGATAGGGACTGTAGCTACCAACCATTTGAAGTGAATTTTGTATGGACTGCCCGCACCAGGATAGATATCAGTTTACAGCTCGGTTGGTCAGTTAAGATTTTATGAAGCATCTCATCAATAACTGGGTGATTTCTTTCACAAGCCCCATTATTAATTGGACTGACCACCGCTGTGTTCATCACTATAATTATCGTATTTTCACACATACTTTTTAATTCCTGTTGGCAATCTCTCTCCATTGTTAGTTATGAGTTTAGCTGGTGCTCCCAGTCCTGTTTTTATCCATTTTTCCATTACCTTGTCCACACCTTTGCCTTTACCATCCACTACTGTCCATAGACAAGATCTAATTGCCATGTCTATGAAATGTAAGAGTAAAATGTTTTTGTCCCTCTCCCATAACTTCAAGTCCATTGCTACAATTTAATTAAAGTCTCTTGTGAATGGGAGACTCACTGTGGACCATGATGGTATCCTATTTATTTTACATACATCGCATTTCTCACTGAACTCTTTGGTTTTGTTTTCATCATCCATTACCCCTGAATCTTTTAGTAGGATTTGTAACCTATGACAATTGGAAGATAGACTGTCAATGTAGTTTTTAAAATTTGTCCTTTTTTCCTTGAAACTCCTACCCCCTGATGTCATCAACAATTTCTTAACATCATGATTAGAAATGCTGGATGTTGTTAAGGGGGTACAATGATATTAGGTATTGTTAAGGGGGGACAATGATTGTGTAAATCATAAATTTACAGGCTTCTTCCTTATCGTGTTCTAGATCTAATTTCATTTGAAACTTTTTCATAGACAGCTTGCTCAACAGTAAAGGTTATTTCACTGGATACTATATCTGTACTGATAAAATCATTCACCCTGGCTATTTTACATGGAATTACCACTGTCTTTAGTAATTTTAATGTGTTATTATCCCGATCCTGAAGTAAGTTGAACTTACATATTGCTTAACCTTCCTTTGGTCATTTGTATCAACAGAATCCAGGTAACATTGTAACCAAGCAGCTGAATGGCCGACTATGTTCCTAATACATGGCAGGGATTCTCCGACCTGGCATCAGTGGCCTGGCCCGCGATCGGGGCCTACCGATCGGCGGGCGGGCTGGTTCCGTGGAGGCCTACTTTACTCCGCACGGGCCCCTGTAGGGCTCCGCCATATTGCCCGGGGGCCAGCGCAGAGAAGGGAACTCCGCGCATGCCGACCGTTGTGTGCATGCACGGACTCGGGCGGGCCATTCCCCGCCGGCTGGAGCTGCGGGGCCGACTCCGGCGACAACCTAACCCCCTAGGAAGGTGAGAATTCCCTCACTTTCGGGGGCCCGTTGACGCCAGAGTCGTTGGCGCCGGTTTTCCTGCCGGCGTGGGGACATAGCCCCATTTTTAGAGAATCCTGTCCCATGTGTCTCAATGTCCTTTTGCATGGATAAGATGAGCTGGGATAGGTGGCCCTTGTCATCCATAGTTATCTTGGATTGATTTCTGCTTACCATTTACTGTAACTCATGGTGAATCAGAAACCTGTTTTACACTACACATGATTCTCAAGGGTCTCAAGAGTCTTCTCCATTGACTTCAATCTTGTCTTTTCGTCTATCCCACTCTATCTTTTGGTGCTTTCATGAATTTTTTGAGGAGTGAAATATTGAGATAAACTTGTGTTATTGAAAATATATTATAGTGAGAAGCAGAAGTCAGCAGAGTCTTCACATTCGTTAATCATGAAAACACTAATGCTGGAGCGGCACATGGCACAGTGATTAGCACTGCTGCCCCATGGTGTCGAGGGCCCGGGTTCGATCCACACTGTCCGTGTGGAGTTTGCACATTCTTCCCGCTCCCACAACCCAAAGATGTGAAGGGTTGGTGGATTGGCCACGCTAAAATTGCCCCTTAATTAGAAACAAAATAATTTTTAAAAAGAGTAAAGAAATTGTGAACCATTCAGTCTTTGTCCTCTGGCCTCTCAAATGGCATGTGCAGAGAGACACCTGAGGGTTCCAATGCTTCTCACTTACCTCCACTTCTTCAAAGTTGAACCATATGATATTTAGCATTCAACTGAGAAGGCAACTTTGGCCTTGGTTTAATATCATAGCCAAAAAATTGAGAAATTTTGAGAATATTTGATCTCTTCTAAACATATTTTAAAACTGGGCTCTATGTCTCCAGCTTGCAAGTGCCTGCTGTGAGGTGCTCATAAGGAAAATATACTCCACACATGTGGAGGCTTATGTGCTTCCCAATTTATGGCTCGCAATCCCCAGTGAGATTGTAAAATTAGATTTTGGGGTCAGGAACTCCGAGGCTGTCAGGAAACGTGGGGTGATTTCTGACAACTGTGAGGCTCCTTCAACTCTTAATGTTTTTTTCATGGGCGAGGCCTAATGGAGGGCTTTCTGATATCCGATTGCTGCAAAAAAAAACTTGCAAAAAAGTAGGTGTTCAATTTTTTGTAGAAAGCCCATTTGTTCAATAACCAGGATCATAATCTTAATTCTGTTAGATCAATAATCGGATTCCTATTGCATCAAAAGTAAGGATCCTTATGAGATTTAATATAGGGAATCATAAAGTGTTCACTTTGGCAGAAGGGATAGGTAGAGGTGATATAATTAAAGACACAGTTCTATGGGGTATCCAGAGCCAGGGAAACCTGGGGGTTCATGTACATTGATCTTTGAAGGCAGCAGGATGTATTGAGAGAGTGAAATCAGATGGAGTCTTGGGCTTCAAGAATAGAGGGATCGGGTACAAACACAGGAAGTCATTTTCAGCTCTGCTTAGGTGACAACTAGAGTATTGATGGCATCCAGTTCAGGTCACCATGCTTCAGGAATGACATGAGACTTCTTGAGATGGTGGAGAGGAGATTTACCAGAATGGTTCCAGAGAGGGGGGAATTTAGCAACAGGGTTAGGTTGGAGAAGCTGCTTTTCCTCTCATTGTAGCAAAGGAAATTAAAGTAAGATTGATGGAGGTACACAGGACAAGCTTAGATAAGGTAGCCAAGGATTCACCAAGCCAAAGGGTTACCTTCTTTGACGTAATTACTCTCTTCTATGATTGCTCTAGTGTGTCCATGGATTCAAGATTTACCTCCAGGATACTGCTCAGACCAACCCAGCGAAAAACCATTGGAGCACCAAAATATTGTGTTTCCCTTTTTTATTCTTTGAACAATTTATCAGATATGAAATTACAGGTGGTGGGGATAAAAGGCTGGCATGCAATGAAGAGGCTGAAGTCCTTTAGTTGGCTGAGTGTGGACATGTTGGCCAACCAATAGCAGGGGCATTAGGTGGGCTGGTTGGAGGTGAGAGGTCAAATGATGAAGCCTCCAGGAATACGCCTCATGGAAGGGTGATCTTTTAGAACAGTCAAATGACTGCACACTATTGTGTATTCAACAAAGGGACAGATGGTGGAGAGTGGCGCCGATTTGTCCATAATGATTGGTGTAGTTTAATAGTTGCTATGTTTAAAATGGAGAGGTTAATGATTTCACCACAGCTGGCACACATCCATCCCTCATATTTCAGCTAACACAGCAATAATAATACGGACCCCCACCCAGCACAATTTACTGTCAAACATCCTAACTCCATAGATGAAGCCCACTCGTTCTCCAGTTTAAGTATAGCAGAAACTTGCTTTGGTGCAGTCAGTGGACAATTAATCAGCAAATCCAACAAGTTCTTAACATAAGGTGGAGGTTAATGATGAGATGTCACGTGCGTGATGTAAATGGAGCAGGTGGACTGGCAGGGTAACTACCCCAGCAATTTCTGGAACTTTACAACTCAAGGTGTGTCTCTCAACTCCTTGAATCTTCTGTTCTGTTGTGAATGCGCCGTAAACTCCACCAGCATGATTCGGCCCAATGACAAACATTACAGTTACAGGGTAAAAATAACTCACATATTTCTATCAGTGATTAATTAAATTATCAGGCAAATCATGAATGTTGTGTAAATCAACGACGGACTGCACACACATATGGGTACTTCGGGAATGAAGTAAAACCTACACCCGACTCGAGCCCCAATTCACCGACATTCGGGGGGACTTGAAAGTAGAATTTTTGTATCAGAGCAGTAAAGAACAGGAACAGTTCCATCTTAGCCAGGGTCTCGCCAGCGCAGGCCCTCCGACCTGCAGAGAAAAAAGACAATTGCAAAAAAATGACAATGCTACTCGTCAAAGAAACAAAGTTATTCAGAATGATTTTAAAAATAACAATGTTTCATTGCAGTTTTAAATGGCAGTACAGAAACAAACTTCCTCAGTCCTCAGGCCCTGCGGCAGTCTTCATGCCTCTTTAAATTGAAAATAATCTCCTTAATGATTTAAGGCGCCAGACACTATCAGCTCTCGAACCATGGGGAGGGAGAGTTTGGGTCTGCGAGGACTGCAGTGTGAAAAATGTTAGAAGCAATATGATAATCTTTATTGCCACAAGTAGGCTTACATTACCAATGCAATTAAGTTACTGTGAAAAGCCCCCAGTTGCTACATTCTGGTGCCTGATCGGGTACACAAGAGGGAGAATTCAGAATGTCCAAATTACCTAACAGCCTGTCTTTTGGGACTTGTGGGAGGAAACCGGAGCACCTGGAGAAACCCACGCAGACACAGGAAGAACATGCAGACTCCGCACAGACAAGGACCCAAGCTGGGAATCGAACCTGGGATCCAGGCGCTGTGAAGCAACAGTACTACCCACTGTGCTATTGTGCAGCCCTTATATATTGGCTGCAAGAAATATTAATGTAACAAACAATGGGCATAATGGGGTAGTTGATACTTCTGGTTTCACAGTTCAATAGAATGTCGGTGCAATAGTGATGTAATGAATGCAAGAACTGCTCCAATTTCTGTTGAAGCTGATTATGCCGTCAGGGCAGAAGCTGGTGGGCAATTCTGACCACAATTAACATGAGTTGGAGACAGTTGTGATCGCATTGTCCTGTTGATGGGATCTCTACCGGCATAGCAACAGTGAAAGTTAACCAATGAAGGATTGATCGCACATCTGCTGCCAAACACTGAGGGATAACAGTTTGAGTGTGAGGTGAGCATGCATGGTGAGGGGAGGAAACCCTTCCAGAGCACAGGGAGAGATATCAGGAGATAAAGTAAATCTATGGGATCAACTTCGAAGCGGAACGAGTCTGGTCAGTCTGTGACCCAGGGACTGTCACCCAGTTTTGCTTGAGTGCCACTTCAGATTCTGCTATTTAAAGGCTTTATTGACAACCACACATGGTCCCCAAAGGACCACACCATCCTCGCAGCTCAATTAACCTTTTCAAGTAAAGTAGGCTCAACTATTGAACACCCCCATTTAATATCATACTCTTTGACAGTACAGGGCCCCTTTGCATCCAAGTTCTGACCTGTTACGCAGATACAGGAAGCGTCTCTAAAACGTTTGTAGCCATCACAATTCCCTCTGACACTGGTGGGGGTGTTGAACGTACAGGCAATAGGAGAAGCTGAAAGCATCAACATTTGCTATTTGGACTTTGGGTCGGTGCTCCAAAATGTATTCATATGCCGAGAGTATTGATACCCATTGCTGTATCCTGGCGGACGGGATGGGGAAATGACATCTTCTTTAAATAATCCAGGTAATGGTTTATGATCTGTTACTATTCTGAAATGCCTCCCAGACACACATTGATGGAATTTTCTGATGCCAAAGTTCACTGCTAATCCTTATTTTTCAATTTGGTTGTAGCATTTCTCTGCCTCAGAGATGGTCCTTGATGCATAAGCTCTTGGTGTCTCAGTTCCATCATTCCACCTGTGGGAAAATACAGCTCCAATTCCACAGGGAGATTCGCCACAGGTAAGAACAAGCTATTTTGTCCGGGTCAAAATGATCCAGTAGACCTGATGACTGAAGCTGTAGCTTCACCTGAATAAAAGCCACTTTCTGAGGTGCCTTCCAAAACCCCCTCTGATGTTTTCTCAGTAAGGAATGCAGAAGCGTTAACAAGGTAACCATGTTTGGAAAGAATCTATCGTGATAGTTTATCATTCCTAAAAAATATTTTAATTCTGTGGTATTCCTTCTTGCTGCCGCTTCCTTTATGCCCTTTACTTTTTCTTCCATGGGAAGAATATACATTAATGATCTGGAAGAAGGAACTGAAGGCACTGTTGCTAAGTTTGCAGGTGATACAAATATCTGTAGAGGGACAGGTAGTATTGAGGAAGAAGGGGGCTGCAGAAGGACTTTGACTGGCTAGGAGAGTGGACAATGAAGTTGCAGATGGAATACAATGTGGAAAGGTGTGAGGTTATACACTTTGGAAGGAGGAATGGAGGCATAGACTGTTTTCAAAATGAGGAAATGCTGAGGAAATCAGAAGCACAAAGGGACATAGGAGTCCTTGTTCACGACTCTTGTCATGTGAGAGTACCTTTAAGAAATGGGTGTTTATCAGTGATGTCAGAGTGTGGGTGGAGCTGGGCTGTCTGTCTGCCTTTACTTTCGCTTTAGGCGGTTTGCCACAGGGTGTGTTTTGTTTTAGATTTGGAAAAGCTGCAATCACAGCAAGATGTGTATGAATCTCTGCAAGTTTATGGATGATCATTTGGTGATTTCAAAGTGGTAACTGTTCTCAGTAGTGAAGTTAAACCTGATGTCTTTCTGTAAAGAGGGTTGGGTTTTTTTTGTCTTATGGGTGTTGTAAGGAAAGATTAAGAGTTACTTAGAGAGTACTGTATTCTTTGGGGATTTATTGGGGTTGATAGTTGTTAAGATGTTTACTGAGGGTTTATAAAATGTTAACTGGTTTCATAAATAAACAGTGTTTAAATTTAAAAGTACTGTAGATTTCTGTTGCATCAAACCTACAGAGTGTACTCAAAATAACCACAATATATTCAAAGTTGTGGGTCAAGTAAACTCCATGATACAATTTGGGGCTCTCTAAACCCAGGCCCATACTAGTCTCTTAAGGTTAACGTGCATGTTCAGTCGTCAGTTAGGAAGGCAAATGCAATGTTAGTATTCATGTCAAGAGGGCTAGAATACAAGAGCAGGGATGTATTTCTGTGGCTATATATGGCTCCGGTCAGAGCCCATTTGGAGTATTGTGAGCGTTTTTGGGCCCCGTATCTAAGGAAGGATGTGCTGGCCTTGGAAAGGGTCTAGAGAAGGTTCACAAAAATGATCCCTGGAATGAAGAGCTTGTTGTATGAGGAACAGTGGAGGACTCTGGGTCTGTACTCATTGTAGTTTAGAAGGATCAGGGGGGATCTTATTGAAACTTACAGGATACTGCGAGCCTGGATAGAGTAGGTGTGGAGAGGATGTTTCCACTTGTAGGAAAAACTAGAACCAGAGGAAATAATCTTAGACTAAAGGGACGATCCTTTAAAACAGAGATAAGGAGGTATTTCTTCAGCCAGAGGGTGGGGAATCTGTAGAACTCTTTGCCACAGAAGGCTGTGGAGGCTAAATCACTGAGTGGCTTAAGACAGAGATAGATAGGTTTTTGATTGATAAGGGGATCAGGGGTGGTGGGGAGAAGGCAAGAAAATGGGGGTGAGAAAAATATCAGCCATGATTGAATGACGGGGCAGACTTAATGGGCCGAGTGACCTAATTCTGCTCCAATGTCTTATGGTCTTATGGTCTTATAAGCCTTTTCACATTTACTCTGTACCTCTAAGAGATTACTTGACTAGCCTGAAAAATACACTTCTCTCTTCCAAATGCACTCCAGCGTTCTTAAACTATTTCAGCACCCAATCTAAATAATAATAATAATAAATGCTTTTCTTCTGTGGAGCCGGTCATTAATACACGTCTAAATGCACAATAACTCTGGGTAATCTCAATAATAAATTTTCCATGGTGCACTGGAAAATGCCCCAAATGGTGACCGGATATACTCATACAAGCCTTTGTGGTTACATACTCCTTGATGTCTGATCAAACTCTAGCTGCTGGTAAGTATGATTCATATTGAGTTTCATATACATTAAGCAACCAGCCAATTTAACATATCCCTAATCTTCAGTATGGGGTATCTGTCCAATTTGGCAGCTCAATTGACAGTTAGTTTGTAATCCCTGCAAATGCAGGCTGTCTTGTCAGGTTTGACGACAGGAAAAATTGGCGCTGCCCACTCCATTAACTGCAGCGGTCTCAAGATGCCCAGGTTTTCAAGGCATTTAAGCTCTACGTCCACTTTCTCCAATGTGGGATAGGCCACCAGTCTTGCCCTCTAATGCCTTGGCATGGCTTCAGGATCGATGTATATCTTAGCTGGGAGCCTTTTTATTTTTCCTAGTTTCTCTTGGAAAACCCCTTGACATTTTGGATGACCTCGTCCAGGCCTCACCACACTACATGCTTTGCAGCTCTTGAGTACCTTCTTCTGTGCTTTCCTGAGATAAGGCAATCTCTTTGGCCTTTTTTAGATCGAGCTCTGACTCTATGAGTCTGCTAGCAACATTATTTGGATTGCTGCATTACTTATCCTGCATACTAGTCCATCTCCTAACATATTGCTTCGGGATGTTCCAAATGCACAATATTCGCCAGCTTCCTTAACCTTGCAACAAAATCCACTACAGACACCTCCCTGTTGAATTAAATTAAAAATGGTTTTGGATGGTAATGATTCCTTACCAGCTCCAAGAGCTTGGTAAATGACTTTGAGTCTGGAGCTAAAAGCAAATTGCTGCGGATGCAGGAATCCGACACAAAAACAGAAAATACTGGACAATCTCAGCAGGTCTGACAGCATCTGTGGAGAAAATAGGGAGCTGACGTTTCGAGTCAAAGCAGCTTCTGGGCAAGGCAAACTTCTTATTACCCCAACGTTTGGGTGCCACATGCTGTCAGCAAGATAACGCTCTGCTTTTCGTCCCCCTCTATATTGTTCGCTCTAAAAAATTAACACATAAGCTCAACATAATATACCCAATCTTCCACATTTGCGGTAAATAGCATAACAGCCTGAATTTTAGGTCCGATATAATAATTGGACACTTTAAACTAAGAATTGGACATTTTGAATGACAGCCACAGGCAGCCTGGTGGGAATTCGAACAGCCAGGTTTGAATACACTGAGCAGAGACAAAAGGTCTTGAAAGATCTGGGCCTGTCCTATAAACAGGACATCAAATGGATCAATTGTTGTGGATTTCCCAGATAAAGCTAGACTTTCTGGTACCCAGATCTCCTGCCGTTATATGGAGTAACATGACGTGCGGACCATATACCTGGAGATGGAACCCCTGAAGGTGGGTTCTTCCTGTCCTGTGGCGTTGCAGTCTGCAACTCCATTGGGTGCTGTGCCCCTGCCTGAGACCTCATTGGCTGAGGCCCTGGGCATTTTCTGTAAAGGCACGAAGAGAGGAATAAGAATCGACCATCAGGTCCTCCCCAACGAAGACACGGCGCGGAGACAACAGAGTGGATTCGACAGTGGACCAAAGGATGGAAGGAAGCAGCGTGCGAGATACACCTTTGCAGATAGAGACCCTGAGACAACCAAGACTGTGTTTGATAATCAATTTGATTGAATTATAAACTTGAATTTGTCCTTTGTTAATTTCTCAAATAAGGAATGTTATGATACAGGCCGTACGTTCTCCATTTCCAAATCCAAGAACTGAAGTCAAAATCCCACTCTCTCTTTTAGGCCGTGTACGCCCCTGACCTATTGGATGAATAGATCACATGGTCCAAATAGAGCTCGCCCATTAAAGGTGTCTTGCTTCAACACATTTTAAGTTCCCCAGAAAAGGAGGGTAAGTTCCAGCACCATATAGTCCAAGAAAATAATAAGTTGCGCTACCTGCAGAGAAAGGTATGAAAGCGTCTCTCTTCACAAACTTGCCCTCAGCATCCAGAAAGTGAGATGGGTTGAACGCATCTGGTTTTTCCCATTGGGTTTTATCGTACAGCACAGAGGACAGCAATGGAATGACTTGGGTTCCCTGAAAATAGTAAAACATTGTTTCAATATGATTTTGTTGTTATATTCAAAAGGCATTGCTGAAATTATTTGCGCTGAAGGAGCCTTTTGGCTCATCAGATCCATTGCAGCTTTACCAACTGTACAACAACTTGCAATTTCAATCAGGGCTGCACGGTGGCGCAGTGGCTAGCACTGCTGTATTACAGCGCCGAGGACCTGGGTTCGATCCCGGGTCACCGTCCGTGTGGAGTTTGCACATTCTCCCCGTGTCTGCGTGGGTCTCACCCCACAAACCCAAAGGTGTGCATGGGTAGGTGGATTGGCCACGCTAAATTTCCCCTTCATTGGAAATTATTTGTTAAAACTTGTAGCTTTAATAATAAAACACCCCACAGTGTTTAGACATAGCTATATGATTTGAATTAAATATAAAATGGTCCTTTTAAGTTGATGTTAGCTAGCCACTTTGCCACGAACAGTGCACAATACAATTGGATGCAAAGTTGAGCGCTCATTTCCTCTCCTATCCTGCCCTTTCTCCTGCCTCGATTAAACGTTAGAATATCAGCTCCCAGTTGTGGCCATAATTTCCCTAGTGTACCTTTGGAATGAAGAATCCTTTGAAGTTTAAGTCCACTGTTGTTTCATGTGAGATGTTCAGGGGAACAATGTCACCAAACCTCTGAATTTCGTGGATCACTGCGTCAGTGTACGGCAAATCTTTCCGATCTCCAGCTCTGGGAAATCGTTCCGATCCAATAACTCTGATAATTTCCTCGTGAACCTTTTCTGCAAGTCAAGCAGATTTCAAACGTGATTTGGATAATGGTTATGACTTCATTTGAGCAAATGTTTAAAAAAACACATCCATAGCAATCCAAAAATATGAAGCACACAAAATGCTGTAACAAGATCAGGCTGGAATCAATCAGGCTGCTTCTTACTCTGAATCTCTGGATATTTCATCATCAGAAGCATTCCCCAACGAAGTGTGGTTGAGGTGGTCTCCATCCCCGCAGCAAATAGATTGGCCGTGGTGAATGTTAAGTTGTTTTCATGGAAGTATGAATTGGGATTGTTGGATTCCTACAGAAGTTAACAACACAAAAACTGAGAATTGGGGTTGGAATCTGTAGAGTACATACGATATGGATGACGTAACTAACTTGAAACATTGATTATTGGTGATTATAAATGAAGCACAGGAAATGTGCCCGGAAATAGAGGCAGCAATGGGTTTTGTTGTCTGTAAACTTCAGACTAGTTTATTAAACAAAAGTTTTACCCCAATGTCTTTATTGATGAGGCGAACAAAGGACAACAGCAAAAGGACAACATAAATTATCCCAGAAACATTCACTAAAAGGTCCCAAGATTTATAATCTCCCCGTACCGATGGACTCAGTCCTGCCGCGGGTCCTATTCTCTGAGTTTCACATTCCTCAGGGTCTGCATTGCGAAGGTGGATCTCACTGGCTGCTTCCTTCCATCTCTGGTCAGTCTTCCAAATCGTCATGGTCACCGCCACGACAAGTCTTCGCTGGGGTGTGTCCTTGGATCTCTACTTGCATTCCCCTCCCTTCGCGCCTTTCCAGAAATGTCTCTGGCCCTCGGCCAATGAGATCTCGGTGGACTTGGTGATGGCTGCTCTGGTGGACACCAGTGACCCGCACCTGGATG
The DNA here is from genome assembly GCF_902713615.1 of Scyliorhinus canicula. Classification (NCBI taxonomy): domain Eukaryota; kingdom Metazoa; phylum Chordata; class Chondrichthyes; order Carcharhiniformes; family Scyliorhinidae; genus Scyliorhinus; species Scyliorhinus canicula. Next base: position 20,750,466 of record NC_052160.1, on the reverse strand, counting down.
TCCATCTCTTTTGGTGTTGTCTGCGTGTAACCTGTTGCCATATAAGGTAATGGCGGGAATTCTGGGTACCAGAAAGTCTGGCTCTATCTTGGGAAACCCAAAACAAATCGATGCATCTGAACGGAGCTGATTTTCTCCTGGTGGGTGATTGTCAAGACAGGTCCAGACATGTCCTGCCAGTTTGTCTGTGCTTAGTGTATTTGAGTTTGGTCAAGTTCGAATTCCAATCAGCCTGCCTGGAGTTGACTGCAATTTGATTTTAAATTTTTTATTCTTAATTTAAGGTGTCCAATTTTATCAGGCCTAAAATCCAGGCTGTTACAGATTACCACAGTTTAATCCAGTGTAGTACTGAGGGAATGCCTCATTGTTAGAGGTGTCACCTTTGGATATGTTGCAAAGAGAAGCACTTGAGCCCTCACCACTGTCATAACATCTTGTATTTCTACTCTGTCTTTCATGACCTTAGGATGTTGCAAAGTGCTTAACAGCCAAGAATGTGGGTGAGTTGTCTTATGAGGAAAGATTGGAGAGGTTACGTTTTTATCCACTGGAATTTAGTGTAGTAAGAGGCAACTTGATCAAATCCTTTAAGATCCTAAGGGGTACTGACAGGGTGAATGGGGTCAGGATGTTTCCTCTAGTTCAGGAGTTCTCAACCTTTTTTAACCCATGGACCCCTTTTCCTCTTAATTTTTTTTTGTGGACCCCCATAGCCATTCCACAGAAAATAAAGCTTCTTATATGCGTGGTAAATTAATCCTAAAGTCCATCTACCTTACCGTGAGGGTTGGAAACGGATTAGCGGTATTTTCGTACGTTGCCAAACTTATTCTAATATGAAAAGTAATGAAAAAACTTTTTACTGACTAAATTGAATTAAATTACTCTAAAAATAACCAATTCATATCAAATATACACAGTTTCTAGTGATTACTGTGTTAAACCATTCATTAAACTTGTCAAGGAGAAACGTGGCATAAGTCACTGTCTGTGCGGAGTCTGCAAGTCCTCCCCGTGTGTGCGTAGGTTTCCTCCGGGTGCTCCGGTTTCCTCCCACAGTCCAAAGATGTGCGGGTTATGTGGATTGTCCATGCTAAATTGCCCGTAGTGTCCCAAGAAGTAAGGTTAAAGGGGGGGTTGTTGGGTTACGGGTGTAGGGTGGATACGTGGGTTTGAGTAGGGTGATCATTGCTCGGCACAACATTGAGGGTCGAAGGGCCTGTTCTGTGCTGTACTGTCCTATGTTCTAAGTGTTGCCACATTTCAGATCGCTCACGTCAGGTCAACCATGGGTATTTAATAAGCTGCTTCTGTCATTAAAGGTCCTCCGGGCTGTTACTAGGGGACAATAGCCCGGGCAATCTTCAACAACAACTGTCATTAAAGCACAATAAACCCATTTGTCATCAACGGGTATGGATTTTTTTTCTCAGAATACAGTACCACAAAAATAAACATAGCAAATGCACCTTTTTGGTTCTGAGCCCCTTCAGCCCTCAAGGTAAATTAGATAGATTATAATCTCTCTTTGACCTTTATCAGTGCGAGAGAGAGAGAGAGAGAAAGGTGAATATTCATCATGAAAACAAACATTTTTTTCTTCTACTTGATTCTCAGTAATAACAATTGTTCTGAAGTAGAATTGCTCTATGGACCACTAAAATATCACCGTGGACCCCCAATTCGGTATTTTTTTGTGTGGACCCCCAGTAATGTTACATGGACCACCAGGGTCATCTTCATCTTAAATGAGTGATCCTTACTTTTAAGTAGTGATCCCTAGTTCTATATCATCCAACTAGAGAAGTGGTTCTCAACCGGGATCTACATGGACCCCCAGGGTCCATGTGGATCCCGGTTGAGAACCACTGCTCTAGTTGGATAATATAGAACTAGGGATCACTGCTTAAAAGTAAGGATCACTCATTTAAGATGAAGATGATCTTTAGTCTCTTCCTCAAGAGGCTGTGTAAGCGTAATCTTTGAATATTTTTAAGGCTGAGCTAAGTAGATTCTTGATTACCAAGGGGGTGAGATATTATCACGGGTAGGGAGGAATGTGGGGTTGAGGTTCCAATCAGATCAGCCATAATCTTCTTGAATGGTGGAGCATGTTCAAGGGACTGAGTGGCCTACTCCTGCTCCTAATCCGTATGTTCATGTGTTTTGAGTGTAGTTACTGTTATATGTAGGAGACAATAAGTCAATTTGGGCAGGGGAAATGTCCACAAACAGCAATGTGGGAGTGACCATAGAGTTTGTTTTTGTGATGTTGATTGAAGTCACATCACAAACAATGACTACACTTTATTGCCTGTAATGTGCTTTGGACCATCCTGAGTGATAAAAGACACAATATAAATGACAACTCTTTTTAAAACTAGTCATTGTTTTCAAACCCTTTACGTAGAGTCATCCATTTTCAACAGTCCATCATGCCATGCTGGATTAAATGAACTTGGCTTCTCTCACCCCATAAAATAAAATAAAATAAAATAAAATAAAATAAAATAAAACCAACACACCTTACAGAAAAGAGATGGGTATAGTTTCTACCTGCTGTTGTCTCAACATGAACGCATCAATAAAACTCCTCAGGTCATTCTCATCCAGTTCCTGATGGTGGTCTTTGAAAAAGGCCTTGAAGAAAGCAATGGTTTGCTCCGAATTAGAGTAAAACGTTTGTGTGATCCTGGTAGGAATCTCAGGAAGGGAAATGCATTGTACAGCTAGAGAATAAAAATAAAGTAATGCTATTAATCTTAATGTCAAAGCAAACTATTGCATCAATTTACTCCTTAATTGGGGACTGGTTTAGCTCAGTTGGCTGGACAACTATTTTGTGAGGCAAAACGAGGCCAACAGCCCGGGTTCAATTCCTGAGGTTATTCATGAAGGCCCCGCCTTCTCAACCTTACCCCTCACCTGAGGTGTGGTGATCCTCAGGTTAAATCACCACCAGTCAGCTGTCCCGCTCAAAGGGGAAAGCAGCCTATGGTCATCTGAGACTATGGCAACTCCGTAATTAGAAAAATGGAATAAATCAATCTTGAAAATATCATTAATCTAACGCATTAGAGTGTCCAAACTATGCACCCATTACTGATCATCCTATCAGAGAACTCTGGTAAAAATGTGGACATGTCTTTCCCACTATTCATTACCAACCTTCTTCATTTTAGCTCAGGTTTGCCACATTCCCTTTTATAAAATTACAACACAGAAATAGAAGGATCGTTCAATGCTTCCCATGAAATGAGGTTTCTATTGTAAAAGGTATTTATCTGTCATAGTCCAAAGGTTCTCAAACACAATTGACAGAATAGCCTCCTCTTGGTATGTTGTTAAAGTTGTTAAAGAAAACTTTTGTATGGAAAATGCTGGGAGAGGTGGAGGTCATGGAGGGGTGGCGATGGTTTCCCTCCATATTAATTTATTTTTTTGGAAAGTATTTTATTGAGGCATTTCTAATTTTAAACATCAAATTTCAACAAGAACATAAACACAATAATATAACCAACAAACTCGCTGAGCACAGACCTCAGCCAGCATGGCTTACATAAACTGTGCCACGTTCCCCAGCAGCCCCCCCCCCCCCCCCCCCCCCCCGTTGGTTCTCCTGCCCTCACTCGTCTCTCCCATGCCTCCCCTTTCTCCCTCCCCCCTTGCTGGCAGCTTATTTTTTCTTGAAGAAGTCGATGAACGGTTGTCACCTCCGAGCAAACCCCTGCAACGAACCCCTCAAGGCAAATTTAATTTTCTCAAGTCTGAGAAACCCCGCCATGCCGCTAACCCACACCCCCAACTTCAGGGGTTCCGAGTCCCGTATGGTCCGTCTCCGGGCGACCAGGGAGGCAAAGGCCAGGACACGGCCTCTCTCACCCCCTGGGCTCCTGGGTCTTCCGTCACACCGAAGATCGCCACCTCTGGACTCGGCGCCATCCTCACTTGTGAGACCTCTGACATGACGTCCACCTCCTCAAAGAGCCTGCTCATCCGGGCCACAGTCATGTGTGCCCTGTGAACCACGTTGAATTGTATCATAGAATTTACAGTGCAGAAGGAGGCCATTCGGCCCATCGAGTCTGCACTGTCCCTTGGAAGGAGCAACCTACTCAAGCCCACACCTCCACCCCATTCCAACACCTCCACCCTATCCCCGTAACCCCAGCTATCCATTTCTTTGGACACTAAGGGTAATTTAACATGGCCAATCTAGCTAACCTGCACATCTTTGGACTGTGGGAGGAAACCGGAGCACCCGGAGGAAACGCACGCAAACACGGGGAGAACGTGCAGACTCCGCACAGACAGTGACCCAAGCTGGGAATCGAACCTGCGTCCCTGGAGCTGTAAAGCAACTGTGCTAACCACTATGCTACCATGCTGCCCAAGTAGCAGGCTGAGCCTGGCGCACGACGAGGATGCGTTAACTCTCCTCAAAGCCTCCTCCCATAATCCGGCCTCCAACTTCCCCACCCTGCTGTTCTTTCCACTTTCTCTTCACCTCTCCTATTGGGGTTCCCTCCCACTCCATCAGCTCCTTATATATCTCTGAGACCTTCCCCTCTTCTACTGCTGTTCTCGACACCACATTACCCTGCAGTCCCCGGTGCGGCAGGTGCGGGAAGGTCGAAACCTGCCTGCACACAAAATCCTTCACCTGCAAATACCGGAACCCATCCCCACCTGGCAACTCAAACTCCTTCTCCAGCTCCTCCAAGTTTGGGAAACCCTCATCAATAAACAGATCCCCAAATCTCTTGATCCCCGCTCGCTGCCACTTCCGTAACCCCCTCATCCAGATCCCTCGGGCAAACCGGTGGTTATCACATATCGGTGTCCACACCAAATCCCCCTCCAACCCCATGTGCTGCCTTCACTGTCCCCACACCCTCAGCGCTGCTACCATTACCGTGCTTATTGAGTACCGAGCCAGCCAGAACGGCAGAGGCGCAATTAACAGTGCCCCCAAACCCGTGTCCTCACATGAGGCCGCCTCCACCCACTCCCAAACCTCCCCACTACCCACTTCCTTTTTTAAAAATAAATTTGGAGTACCCAATTCATTTTTTCAACTTAACGGGCAATTTAGTGTGGCCAATCCACCTACTCTGCACATCTTTGGGTTGTGGGGGCGAAACCCACGCACACACGGGGAGAATGTGCAAACTTCCCACAGACAGTGATCCAGAGCCGGGATCGAACCTGGGACCTCGGCGCCGTGAGGCAGCAGGGCTAACCCTCTGCGCCACCGTGCTGCCCTCACTACCCACTTCCTGACCATCGCAATAGTGGACATCCCTATCTCGTCCCCCAGTGTAACCTTAAATAGTCTGACCTCACTGATTTGTCCGCACACTCGCCACCGGTGCCTGGTATAGCAACCGGACGTAATCCACAAAGCCCTGCCCAAACCCAAACCTCCCCAGGACCTCCCATAAGTATTGCCACTCCACCCGATCAAAGGCCTTCTCTGCGTCCATAGCCACCACCACCTCAACCTCGCGCCCTTCCGGAGGCATCATAATTACATTAAGTAACCTCCTAATGTTGGTCGCCAGGTGCTGTTCCTTAACGAACCGCGTCTGGTCCTCCCCTATTATTCCTGGGATGCAGTCTTTGATCCTTGTGGCCAGGATCTTCGCCAGTAGTTTTGCATCTACATTTAACAGGGAGATCAGTCTGTATGACCCACAGTTTTCCGTGTCCTTTTCCCGCTTTAAAATGAGGGAGATCACACCTGACAACGTCGGGGGAGCACTCCCATCTCCATTGTCTCATTGAAGGCACTTACCAACTGCGATCCCAACACCCTGAGAACTTCTTGTAAAATACCACTGGTACCAGTCCGGTCCAGGGGGCCTTGCCCGATTGCATCGCCTCCGGCCCCTCCACTACTTCTATAAGCCCAATTGGGGCCCCCAGGCCCTCCAACAGCTCTTCAAAACCTTCGGGAAATCCAACCCTCCCAGAAACCGCCTCACCCCCTCTTCCCCATTCTGACTCATACAACTTGCTATAAACACCCCTAAACACCCCATTCACCCCCGCCAGGTCCAGGATTGTATTCCCACCTGTGTTCTTCACTTTCCCAATCTCTCTCACCGCCTCTTGCATCCTCAACTGGTGTGCTAACATCCTGCTCGCTTTCTCCCCATTCTCATTTACCACCCTTCTCAACTGCCCTACCGCCTTACCCGTAGATAACAGCCCAAATTCCATTTGCAACCTCTGCCATTCCTTTAGCACAGTAAGAAGTGTTACAGCCTCAGGTGAAGGGGCAGTGCTCCGAAAGCTAGTGATTCGAAACAAACCTCTTGGACATTAACCTGGTGTTGTAAGACTTCTTACTGTGCTCACCCCAGTCCAATGCCGGCATCTCCACATCATTCCTTTAGTTGCCCTTCCTCCAGGGCCTCTGCATATCTCCTGTCCACCTGCAGGATTTCTTCACTAGCCTTTCCATCTCCACCCACTCCGCCTTCTCCCTGTGCGCCCAAATCAAAATAAACTCCCCCCTGACCATCGTCTTCAGTGCCTCCCAAACCGTACCTGCCGAAATCTCCCCCGTATCATTAATCTCTACATATCCCCGGATGGCCTTCCTCACCTGCTCTCACACCTCTTACTCTGCTAACAACCCCACATCCAGCCTCCATTGCGGGCGCTGGGCCGCCCTTTGTAAATCCACCCAGTGCAGGGCATGGTCCGACACCACTATCGCTGAACACTCAACATCTTCCACCCCTGCCAACAGCGTCTTATCCAATATGAAGAAATCTATTCGGGAGTACACCTTGTGCACATGGGAGTAAAACGTAAATTCTTTTGCCCTTGGCCTCCCAAATCTCCATGGATCTGCCCCCCCCCCCCCCCCACCCCCACCACCCCCCACCCCCCATGTGCTCCATGAACCCCAGAAGGTCCTTAGCTGTAGCCGACACCCTCCCCGACTTAGAGCTCGACCGGTCCAGTCAAATTGTGACTAATGTTCTTCCTTAAATTACCAAGCCGTATGTGCAAAATAACTTTTCTCATATGTTACACCACAAATTATTTGAGAGTCCCCTTCCAGCTGCAACTCATTCTGTATGTTCTTTCCCGGAACGTATTCCTGTTTCTAATGAAAGATGAGCTTTACCTGGACCATAGCCGTGCCAGCGAGTTGAATGTTTTCGCTCGCTCTCTTTACTAAACTAACAAACTTTTCATCCTCGTAATCAAATCTGTCACCGAAAACGATAGAGCAAATTATGTTGGCCACAGCGGAGTTCAGTTTCGCGGTTGGGTTGAAGGATTGGCCTGCAAAAAAATATACACACAATCTGGTGCTCATACAGCAAATCACAATTGCATTGCTCATCAGAGAAAACACTGGGGGTGGGATTCTCCGTTAGCTAACGCCAAAATCAGGAAACACGATTGGGCGGAGAATCAGTTCCGACGGTAACATCACGGCAGGTGACGATTTCCCGCCAAATTGTAATTCTCCAGCCCCTTGACAGCGGCTTCAATGCGTTCCAGAATGCACGTACAGTAAACACTGTTTGCGTAACTTTAGCGGGCCCGACCGGTATTCTCCAGGCCTCAGCGATTTTCCGCCTCTGATGCGCCTAGTTCCTGACGGAATGGTTCACGTGTGATTTTAAACATCATGAAACTGGCGTTGTGGCTGCTGAGGGAGAGAGCGAGGATACGGAAAGTGTCTAACATCGCCATAGTGTGCTGACAGTTCTGCAGCTAGCCGTGGGGTAGTAGTGGAGGGTGGCTAGGAGGTGGGCTGTGGGATCATGGTGGGCTGGCATGAAACACAATTGCCGCAGCCAGCAAGGTAGCCATGCAGCTGCGTACACAGCAGGCAGCCTATTATGAACTTAGTGCCATGGGTCAGAAAGGTGTCCCCCCAGGGCAGCCCGTGGATGCCCTCTGGCCCCAGCCGACCCATCAGCTGTATGGGTGCGCTGCAGCACAACCAGTGCCATCCTGTTGGCTGGGATGGCATAGTGTGGGGAGTGAAGTGTGTATATGCGGCTGCAGCTTGTCAGCCTCCCGAGTGTCAATCACGGACCCAGAGAATCCCGCACCATTTTTCATTGGAATCGATTGTGTTCCACGCGGCACCAGTGCTAGCCCCTCAATAGTAGTGGATTTGGTCCCGATTCAGCGGCAGCTTTTCTGTCGTGAAAGTCTACGAATTCTGCATTGGCGTCACTACTTAGGGCTGGATTCTCCAATTGCCGATGTTGAAATCACATTCGGCAATTGGCCGGTGAATCCATTTTGACACCAAATCGGGGGCGACGTCTGTTTTCAGATGTTCCGCCTCCTCCAAAATGGCGTCATCGGTGAGTACGCCGCTCGCCGTTAGGATGGCCTTAGGACGTAACCTGAAGGCCCTCCTGCGTTGCTCCACCCCGATGGGCCGACTTCCAGACAGCGTGGATCACTTGTGGTCTGAGGTTTCATCAACCTCGCGTGGCGTCCGCAGACTGTCCAGCGCCACCACAGTCGGGTGGAAGCCGTTATGCTGGCCGGGGGAGGGGGGGGACTTCAGTGGGGGCTGCGGGAACCGGTGGGGAATGGTCCAGGGGTGGCGAGGGGGGTTACAGGGGGGGTACTATCTGGCAGGTCGGGTCTGCGCGCGGCTGGCACTATGTTGTACAGCGCGGCTGCTGCAGGTCGTCACCATGCGCCTGCGCGGCCATGCAACCAGCAATTCTCCGTCCGTATCTGCAGGGAAAGCCAGGGGTTTTACATGACGTGGGTGGAGCATCGGTGCGGGAGCGCCACCGACCTTTTGCTCGTAATACTTGACACATGCTCCAGACACAGCCTCAAAATGGGGGAATCCAGCCCTTAGTCTCAGAAAAGGAGAATCCTGCCATGGGATTTCCCCCCAGGCTGTTAAAGGAAACTAGAGAGGCAGTAGCAAAGACTCTGACTATAATTGAGTGCAGCTCATGAATTGAAAGACAAATAAAAAAACTAGAAAATGATAAACCAGTCTCTCACATGAGTAGAAGACAATCGCAAAAGATTAATATACAGGTAAGCGAGTCAATAGGGAAACTAATACAATGTTATTGTTTTTTGTGAGGGGTATTGATTACAAAGGTATGAAGGTTCTGACTATAAAACCAGAAGACGTAGGAGCAGACATAGGCCGTTCGGGCCACTTAATTATGATTAGTTATAATCTTTTTTTTTAAAAATAATTTTTATTGAAATTTTTCGATACAAACATTTACCCCTACTACATTTAAATTATAACACAACAAATCCCCCCTGGAAAATCCTCCCCACGCCCTCCCCCGCGCGCACCCCCCCACCCCCCCCCCCCCCCCCCCCCCCCCCCCCCCCCCCCCCCCCCCCCCCCCGCGCTACCAGTCTAGCAACCAAACCGTTTTTCCCTTTCTGCCGATGGCCTCGGGCAGTCATTGCCCGCGACCCCCCGCTGACGTGCTCCCTTCGTTGCTATCCCCCCCCCCTCCCTTCCCCCCCCCCTTTCTCCCTGGGTTGCTGCTGTTTCGGCCTCCAGTTCCTATCTCTGATCCAGAAAGTCAAGGAAGGGCTGCCACCGCCGGAAGAACCCCTGTACCGACCCTCTCAGGGCGAATTTGATTCTTTCCAATTGGATGAAGCTTGCCATGTCGTTTAACCAGGTGTTAACACTTGGTGGCCTTGTGTCCCTCCACTGAATCACGATCCTTCTCCGAGCTACCAAGGACGCAAAGGCCAATATTCCGGCCTCCCTTGCCTCCTGTACTCCTGGCTCCACCCCAACCCCAAAAATCGCTAGCCCCCACCCTGGTTTGACCCTGGTTCCCACCACTCTCGATACCGTCCCCGCCACCCCCTCCCAGAACTCTTCCAGTGCCGGGCACATCCAGAACATATGTACATGGTTCGCAGGGCCTCCCGAACACCTAACACACCTGTCCTCACCCCCGAAGAACCGACTCATCCTAGTCCCCGTCATATGGGCTCTGTGCAGCACCTTAAATTGGATGAGGCCCAACCTTGCGCACGACGACAACGAATTGACCCTCTCTAAGGCATCCGCCCATGTCCCATCTTCTATCTGCTCTCCCAGCTCCGCTTCCCACTTGTCTTTCAGCTCCTCTATCGATACCTCCTCCACCTCCTGCATTATTTTGTAGATGTCCGAGACCTTCCCTTCTCCGACCCAGACCCCTGACAGCACCCTATCACTCACCCCTCTATCGGGAAGCAAGGGAAATCCTTCCACCTGTCGTCTGGCAAATGCCTTCACCTGCAGGTATCGAAACGTGTTCCCCGGGGGGAGCTCAAATTTCTCCTCCAGCTCTCCCAGGCTCGCAAACCTCCCCTCTATGAACATGTCCCTCAGTTGCCTGATGCCCGCCCTGTGCCAGCTCTGGAATCCCCCGCCAGTGTTCCCCGGGACAAATCTGTGGTTCCCTCTCAGTGGCGCCGCCATCAGACCCCCCACTTCCCCCCTGTGTCGCCTCCACTGCCCCCAGATTTTAAGGGTGGCCGCCACTACCGGACTCGTGGTATACCTTGTGGGGGGGAGCGGCCATGGTGCCGTTACTAGCGCCCCCAGGCTTGTATTGCCGCAGGACGCCCTCTCCATACGTTTCCAAGCTGCCCCCTCCCCCTCCATCACCCACTTGCGCACCATCGATGCGTTCGCCGCCCAGTAGTATCCGGAAAGATTGGGTAGCGCTAATCCTCCACTGTCCCTACTCCGTTCCAAGAAAATCCTTCTCACTCTAGGGGTGCCATGTGCCCACACATAGCCCATAATGCTGCTAGTTACCTTCTTGAAGAAGGCCCTGGGGAGAAAGATGGGCAAGCACTGGAACAGAAACAAGAACCTCGGGAGGACCGTCATTTTGACTGACTGCACCCTCCCTGCTAGCGACAGCGGTACCATGTCCCACCTCTTGAACCCCTCCTCCATCTGCTCCACCAGCCTTGAAAAGTTCAGCTTGTGGAGGGTCCCCCAGTTCCTTGCCACCTGCACCCCCAAGTACCTGAAGCTCTTTACTGCTCTCTTAAAGGGGAGCCGCCCAATTCCCTCCCCCTGATCTCCCGGGTGTATCACAAAGACCTCACTTTTACCCACATTTAATTTATATCCCGAAAAGTCCCCAAACTCCGATAGTATTTCCATTACCTCCGGCATTCCCCCTTCCGGGTCCGCCACATATAACAACAAATCATCCGCATAGAGTGATACCCGATGTTCCTCCCCTCCCCTTGTCAGTCCTCTCCACCCCCCTGAACCCCTCAGTGCCATCGCCAACGGTTCGATCGCTAATGCAAATAGTAAGGGGGATAGGGGGCATCCCTGCCTGGTACCTCGATGGAGCCCAAAATACTCTGACCTCCTCCCGTTTGTAACCACACTCGCCATCGGGGCCGAATACAGCAGCTTCACCCACTTGATAAATCCCTCCCCAAACCCAAACCGTTCCAGCGTCTCCCACAGGTATTCCCACTCCACCCTATCGAATGCCTTCTCCGCATCCAGTGCTACCACTATCTCAGCCTCCCCCTCCACTGCTGGCATCATAATCACATTCAACAGTCTCCGGACATTTGTGTTAAGTTGTCGTCCCTTTACGAACCCCGTCTGGTCCTCATGGATTACCCCTGGCACACAATCCTCTATTCTGGTTGCCAGGACCTTTGCCAACAGTTTGGCATCTACATTCAAGAGGGAGATAGGCCTGTAGGACCCGCACTGTACAGGGTCTTTGTCCCGCTTCAGGATCAAGGAGATCAGGGCCTGTGACATTGTCGGGGGCAGAACCCCCCCCTCTCGCGCCTCATTGAAGGCTCGCACCAGCACTGGACCCACCAAGTCCACATACTTCTTATAAAATTCCACCGGGAACCCATCCGGCCCCGGCGCCTTCCCCGCCTGCATCTGGCCTATCCCTTTAACTAGCTCCTGCAGCTCTATCGGCGCCCCCAGCCCCTCCACCCGTTCCTCCTGGACCTTTGGGAACCTCAATCTATCGAGGAAGTTCTCCATTCCCCCCCTCCTCCTGGGCGGCTCAGACCGGTACAATTCCCTGTAGAAATCCCTGAAGACCCCGTTCACCTCTTGCCCCTTCTGCACTACGTTCCCTCCCTTCTCTCTCACTCCCCCAATCTCCCTGGCTGCATCTCGCTTGCGCAGCTGGTGTGCTAGCATCCTGCTCGCCTTTTCCCCGTACTCATAGACCGCGCCCTGTGCCCTTCTCCATTGCGTCTCCGCCTTCCTAGTGGTCAGTAGGTCAAACTGGGCCTGTAAACTGCGCCGCTCCCTCAACAGCCCCTCCTCTGGTGTCTCTGCATATCTCCTGTCCACTTCTATAAGTTCCCCCACCAGTCTCTCCCTCTCCTGCCTCTCCTTCCTTTCTCTGTGTGCCCTTATGGAGATCAGCTCTCCTCTGATCACTGCTTTCAGGGCCTCCCAGACTACCCCCACCTTCACCTCGCCCGTGTCGTTCGTGCCCAGATATCTCTCAATGCCCTTCCGGACCCTTCCGCACACCTCATCGTCCGCCAGCAGCCCCACATCCAGGCGCCACAACGGGCGCTGGTCCCGTGCTTCCCCCAGTTCTACCTCTACCCAGTGTGGTGCATGGTCCGAAATCGCAATGGCCGAGTACTCCGTGTCCTGCACTCTCGAAATCAGCCCCCTGCTCAGAACAAAAAAGTCTATTCTGGAGTACACCCTGTGGACGTGGGAGAAAAAAGAATACTCCCTCGCCCTTGGCCTGCCAAATCTCCAAGGGTCTACCCCCCCCATCTGCTCCATGAACCCCCTTAGCACCTCTGCCGCTGCCGGCCTCCTATTCGTCCTGGAACTCGATCTGTCCAGCCCAGGGTCGAGCACTGTATTGAAGTCCCCCCCCATGATCAGGCCCCCTGCCTCCAGACCCGGAATGAGGCCCAACAGGCGCCTCATAAAACCCGCGTCATCCCAATTCGGGGCATACACATTCACCAGCACCACATTCTCTCCCTGCAGCCTACCCTTCACCATCACGTACCTACCCTCCTTATCTGCTACCACCTGCGCCGCCACGAACGACACCCTCTTTCCCACCAAAATCGCCACCCCCCGGTTCTTTGCGTCCAAGCCTGAGTGGAACACCTGTCCCACCCACCCCCTTCTCAGGCGTACCTGGTCTACTACTCTCAAGTGAGTCTCCTGCAACATTGCCACATCCGCCTGCAGTCCCTTTAGGTGTGAAAAAACCCTTGATCTCTTGACCGGCCCATTCAGCCCCCTCACGTTCCAAGTAATCAACCGGGTCGCAGAGCGACCCGTCCCTTTCCCCTGTCTATTAGCCATGTCCTGTCCCCTGTTCGCCCCGGGTCGACCCTCCCCTTCTGACCCGTTCCCCATGGCGATGCCCCCCCCCCCCTCTCTCCTCCCGTTCTTCCCTTCCCGTCCTCGGCCTTTCCAGCAGCAACCCGGTATCCCCCCTAACCCCCCCCCCCCCCCCCACCCCCCGGCTAGGACCCCTCCTAGCCACGGTGTATCCACCATCGTACTCCCGAGAGTCAGCTGGTTTTCGCTGACCCGGCTGCCCCTGCCACACTCCGACTCCTCCCGATGTGGGGGGGGAGGGCCCCCCCCCCCCCCCTTGCCATCCCTCTCTGACCCCGCTTCAGCGCGGGAAAAGCCGCCATTGCTGGCCACACCCCACTCTTCTCTCCTCCCCCTTCCTCCGTCCCGCGCGTGGGAAACAGGGGAAAGCCCGCGCTTTCGCCCGGCCACACCCTACCCCGCCATCTTCAATTCCACCCCCGTCCCCATCCAAGCCCATAAAAAAGCCCCCTTAAAACGAGAGGAAGAAAAAAGAGAAAAAGAAAACACGCATAACCAACTTGCACCCCCCCCGTCCCGCCTCCCCAACTTAACAATATAACAATATAAATAACAAATCTCAAATAAATACATAAATACATAACTATGCCTGCATAACTAAATAACTACCCAATAATAACGTATTTAACCATCACCCTCCATCGAACAGAACAGTAACCATAACCCTTAAAAAACAGATCAAAAAACAGTAAAAAAGCCCCCCCTACAACAACAATAATTAAGGGAAGTTGGCAACGGGAAGAGACACACAAAAAGGAACAAAGAAACCCCCCATAACACAAGTTTCAAAGAAACCAAACGATCCATCAACTTTAACCAAGTTCCGACCTGGCCTAAGAAAGACATGGGCCACTTGATCAGTCAAGGGTACTCGGGCGGCCTCGACCGCCGGCGTTCCCAAGTTCTAGTTCAGGTCCAGCTTTTCCTCCCGAACAAAAGTCCATGCCTCCTCTGGGGTCTCAAAGTAATGGTGCTGGTCCTTGTAGGTGACCCACAAGCGCGCTGGCTGCAGCATTCCGAACTTGATCCTCTTTGCGTGCAGCACCGCCTTCGTCCGGTTAAACCGGGCCCGCCGCTTTGCCACCTCCGCACTCCAGTCCTGATATATCCGCACCGTCGAATTCTCCCATTTGCTGCTTTTCTCCCTCTTGGCCCACCTCAGCACTTTCTCCCGATCACAGAAACGCTGGAATCGCACCAGCACCGCCCTCGGGGGCTCGTTCGCCCTAGGCCGCCTAGCCATGACCCGATATGCTTCTTCCAGCTCCAGGGGCGATGGACCGGCCCCCTCTCCCATCAGGGAGCTCAGCATCTCCGCTACATATTTCGGGAGATCAGGCCCCTCCAGGCCTTCTGCTAGGCCCAGGATCCTCAAGTTCTTCCGCCTCATTCGAGTGTCCAGCTCCTCAAAGCGGCTCTGCCATTTCAGGTGGAGTGCCTCGTGCACCTCCACCTTTCCCACGAGGACCGTGGCCTCCTCCTCCCTTGCAGTCATCTCCTGCTGCAGCTCTCTTATCGACGCCTCTTGGGTCGCCTGGGCCCCCATCAGCCTTGTGGTCGTCGCGTTCATAGACTCTAAGAGTTCCACTTTCAGCTCCGTAAAACACCGGAGGAGAGCGGCCTGCTGCTCCTCCGCCCATTTTCTCCAATCTTCTAGTGCGCCACCGGCCGCCATTTTGGTCCTCTTCCCCCGCTTTTTTCGTGGAGCTGCTGCCGCTTTTTTTGTCGCCCCACTCCGAGTACCGACCATAAAGTTGGTCTCACTCTCCTCAGGGAGCCTTCCCCCACCGGGATTCGTCTTTACAGTACCGTCGAGGCCCTCCAATCGGCCCTTAAACACCTTTGTCGCAGGAGCTGCCAAATGTGCGACTTAGCTGGTCATAGCCGCAACCGGAAGTCGTTATAATCTTTTTAATCATCTTTATTATTGTCACAAGTAGGCTAACATTAACACTGCAATGAAGATACTGTGAAAATCTCCTAGTCGCCACACTCCGGCGCCTGTTCGGGTACACGGAGGGAGAATTCAAAATGTCCAAATTGCCGAACAGCATGTCTTTTGGGACTTTTGGGAGGAAACCCGGAGCATCCGGAGGAATCCCACGCAGACACAGGGAGAACATGCTTTCTCCGGACAGACAGCGACCCAAGCCGGGAATCGAACCTGGGAGCCTGGCGTTGCGAAGCAATAGTGTTAACCACTGTGCGACCGTGCCATCAAATGGGACTTGGTGGATGATGGGTCTGGGGGAGGGTGAGTAGATAGTCTGGGTCACAGTGAGATCAAAAAGGTAGATACGTCCCCAGGGCCTAATGGGATCTATCTGAGGCAAGGGAGGAAATTGCTGGGGCCTTGACAGATATTTTTGTCTCCTCACTGGCGACAGGTGAGGTCCCAGAGGACTGGAGAGTAGCTAATGTTGTTCCTTTGTTTAAGAAGTGTCATGTCAGAGTACCTTTAAGAAATGGATGTTTAAGCAATGTACCTTTAAGAAATGAAGCAGCTCATATTACTGAAGTGATGTCAGAGTGTGAGTGGAGCTGGGTTTTCAGCTCAGCTATTTTGCAGTGTTTAGTTTCAGTTTGAGAGAGAGCAGCTGATTAGTGCCTGGCTAGTTTGCTGTGAGCTGTTTGAAAGGAGAAAGCCATTTTGAGGAAAGAGCTTGAGTGTGTCTGTGTTTGCAGTGAGCTGGATCTGCTGTGATCTCTGCCAGGAAAGACTGTCTCTGAATCATTTGGGTGTTTTAAACTCATAATAGTAATGTCTTTAACCTGATGTGTTTCTGTTTAAAGGAGGTTTGAAGGAACATTTTGAGGGATTATTTAGTGTTATATTATTTTCGGAGTTATCTTTGAAGTAAGGGGTGGTAAATGATCCAATGTTTATTTAAAAGGGTTAAGTTGAATTTGTGGAAGATACATTGTTTGTGTTTAAAAACCCACGTTTCCATAATTGTACTACCACACCTGGGGAACAAGCTGTGTGCTTCAAAAGCAGCAATCCATTAAAGGGAGAGGTTGGTTGAACTCCATGATACATTTTGGGGTTCTGAAACCGCCGCTCCCATAACAGAAGGGTAGCGAGGATAATCCAGGTAATTGCAGGCCGGTGAGCCTTATGTCAGTGGTAAGGAAATTATTGTAGAGGATTCTTCGAGACAGTACTTACTCCCATTTGGAAGCAAATGGACATATTAGCGAGAGGCAGACTGGCTTTGTGAAGGGGAAGTCATGTCTCACTAATTTGATCAAGTTTTTTGAGCAAGTTACAAAGATTATTGATGAAGGTTAGGCAGTGGATGTTGTCTACATGGACTTCAGTAAGGTCTTTGACAAGGTCCCTCATGGCAGAAGGTGAAGTCACATGGAATCAGAGGTGAGCTGGCAAGATAAACTGGCTTGGTCATAGAAGACAGAGGGTGGTGGAAGGGTGCTTTTCTGAATGGAGGGCTGTGATGCAGTGCTCAGTGCTGGGATCTTTCTTGTTTGTAGCATATATAAATGATTTGGAGGAAAATGTAACTGGTCTGATTAGTAAGTTTGCAGACGACAAAAGTTGGTGGAATTGCGGATAGTGACGAGGACTGTCAGAGGATACAGCAGGATATCGATCGGTTGGAGACCTGGGCGGAGAGATGGCAGATGGAGTTTAATCCGGACAAATGTGAGGTAATGCATTTTGGAAGATCTAATACTGGTGTGAAATATAGTAAATGGCAGAACCCTTAAAAGTATTAACAGGCAGAGAGATCTGGGTGTACAGGTCCATAGGTCACTAAAAGTGGCAACGCAGGTGGAGAAGGTAGTCAAGAAGGCATACGGCATGCTTGCCTTCATCAGCCGGGGCATTCAGTAAACAAATTAGCAAGCCATACTGCAACTATATAGAACATTAGTTAGGCCGCACTTGGACTATAGTGTTCAATTCTGGTCGCCATCCTACCAAAAGGATGTAGAGGCTTTGGAGAGGGTACTGAGGAGGATAACCAGGATGCTGACTGGTATAGAGGGCATGAGCTATGAGGAGAGGTTGGATAAACTCAGTTTGTTCGAATAATAATAATGATAATGATACTTATTATTATTGTCACAAGTAGGCTTAAATTGAAATTGTTGTCTTGCCTCTATATTGGGAAAACAGACAGTTTAGAAATACCTAGGTCAAGTAAAGTACTCATACTCTGATAATAGGCTAGCTGGCAAGGCTCCACATTTCATGTTAGGAGACAAACTTCTGGCTGACACCTACATACTTATAATAATAATCTTTAGTAGTGTCACAAGAAGGCTTACATTAACACTGCAATGAAGTTACTGTGAAAATCCTCTAGTCGCCACACTCCGGCGCCTGTTCAGGTAAACTGAGGGAGAATTTAGAATGTCCAATTCATCTAACAAACACGTCTTTCGGGACTTTTGGGAGGAAACCGGAGCATCTAGAGGAAACCTACGCTTCTCATTGAACGATGGAGGTTGAGGAACAACTTGATAGAAGTTTACAAAATTATGGGGGGCATAGATAGACTGGAAAGTCAGAAGCTTGTTCCCAGGGTAGAAGAGTCAATTACTAGGGGATGTAGGTTTAAGGTGTGAGGGACAAAGTTTAGAGGAGATATGTGAGGGAAGTTTTTTACAGAGGGTAGTGGGTGCCTGGAACTTGCTGCCGGAGGAGGTGGTGGAAGCAGGTACGATAGTGACGTTTAAGGGGATTCTTGACAAATACATGAATAGGATGGGAATAGAGGGATTTGGACTCTGGAAGTGTAGAAGGTTTTCATTCAGACAGGCAGAATGGGCGGTGCAGGCTTGGAGGGCCTGTTCCTATGCTATACTTTGTTCTTTGTTTGAATGTGGAGAAGATGTTTCCTCTTATTGGATAATCAAACTCTCTTCATCAAGAGGCAGTGGAAAAACAATCTTTGAATATTTGTAAGGCATGTTATGTTCTGTGTTGTGGCCATGGTAAAGATGCACACGGAACATCTATTTCTTTGACTAGTAATATGGTTTATTAACAAAGTCAGCACCTGTGAAGATAACTAACGAACTATCATCCAAACGGTAACGAATAATTGAACTCTCCTGGAACTACTTTTAATGCGACTGTCCTCCAGTACAACTTACTGCCAGATCTCTGGAGCCACATCATGAATCTCTATTGCCTCCTGCTGGTCGGAGGTTGTATAGAGAACTATGTAAATTAATAGATGGCTATATACATTAATGTGTGTATGCATAATCACCACAAGGCAGAACTAAGTAAATTCTGATTAACAAAAGGTTGAGATGTTATCAGGATAGGCATGAATGCAGGTTGAGGTTACAATCAGATCAGCAATTGTCTCATTGAATAGCGGAGCAGGCTTGAGGGGCTGAGTGGTCTGTTCCTGTTCCTAATCCATATGTTCATATATCAGAATAAAATCTTGATTTCACATCAGAGGAAGTGACAGGACTTTGGGCATACTGCAAAATGTGGAATTACTCTGGACTGTTCTAGAAAAAAGGCCAGCAGTGGCACGGTTAAATCAAAAGTTCTCTTGTTCTGAGATAGAATTCTGTGATTCTTTAATACACAACTGCTTCAATAAATAATTAGTAGCACACAGAGGAAAGAAACACTGATAATTCTGTTTATTTCCCTCACACAAACTCACCTTTATAAGATTCAAATATTTTTATCAGAAAATTGGTTTCCTCAATTATTTTGTCTTCAATGGTTTTTTTGCCCATTCCAAAATCTCGTAGGGTGGTTAAGGTGAACCTTCTCATTTGCTTCCATGACTCCCCATGACCAAAAATAATGCCTACAATTAAATCCATCAGAAATAGGACATAAAGACTTCAAATATGAAAAAGGATGTTTGCATTTAACATTTTTAGGTTATTATCTCTTCAGCTGTCAATTAACTAGAATAGAAAGTGATGAAAGCCTGAAAATTAGTGTTGGTGATATTAGGATTATATCTGTGTGACATTACCTTTCCCACAAACACAAAACTACATCACATTTACAGCATAGAGGCAGGCCATTCAGGCTAACTGCTCAATGCTGGTATTTAGGCTCCACAAGAGCCTCCTCCCTGCTTCAACTCAGTGCCAACAGCAATTGACTGGGTGAATTGTTCATTTTACATTAGTGATTGTTGATTTCTGTTAACCAAAGGGGTTATGGAATCTGGAACAAAGGCCTGATTGGAGAGTTCAGTCACTGATATCGAGTGTTAATACAGGTTCAGGGGTCTAAATGGCCTCCTTATGTTCTCAGCCCTGACAGCACATCCTTCAAATTCTTAATGTATTATAAATACATCAACACCTCTGTTTAAAACATGCAAAATAGGATGCCATGGGAATTTGAAAAGCATTCTCGCACAAACATCACCAATTGTAGCTTATACTTAAAATTTTCAGTCATTGTGAAATTAAATGCAACCTGATTTTACAAGAGTTACATGAAATTGGTTACCAATCATATTCAAATGGTTGGTTTTTATCTTCCAAAGTTCTTCAAAACATTAAGCTTTAGAAAAATGAACCTTTGAAAACTCTGTAAAATATTAATGATCTGAACCAGGACAGGAGGCAGCCAAATTTGAACTTACAGATTTTATAACAGAGAAGTTAAAGGTGAAAATTACCATGCCCCTTTGCAGTTGTCTCAAATATTGGGATGTGTGCTCTTTCACCAAATTCCTCTGCATGGTTAATGAGTGCATCCTTGACTGTCTCAAAGCCGGTCAGCACCACTACATTTGTTCGTCCCAGCTTG
Source organism: Scyliorhinus canicula (assembly GCF_902713615.1). Classification (NCBI taxonomy): domain Eukaryota; kingdom Metazoa; phylum Chordata; class Chondrichthyes; order Carcharhiniformes; family Scyliorhinidae; genus Scyliorhinus; species Scyliorhinus canicula. The sequence continues at coordinate 20,730,313 of NC_052160.1, read as the reverse complement.
ATGCTGAATACTGTGCCATACTTTTCAGATAGCTTAAACAAAACAAATACATTTCCATGAGCAACACATTTGACTATTTCCATCGCATGGCTTGTGCGGGATGAGGTAGCTTGATAATGACACTCACATCACCAGCTGAGAAACTGGCACTTCCCACAGAGTATCAGGATCTTTACATATGGAGTCCACAAGGCTGTAACAAAGAAAACCCGTAAAATCATTGATGTATGAAACTCACCTGAGTGTGAGATTGCTGATAAATTCACATTGTACAACTGCTGTCCTCGCCTCACTAATTGATCAAGTTTTTTGAGGAGGTGACAAAGATGATTGACGGTGGGAGGGCGGTGGATGTTTACATGGACTTCAGTTCAGTCTTTGACAAGGTGCCTCATGGCAGACTGGTATAAAAGATGAAGTCACACGGGATCAGAGGTGAGGTGGTAAGATGGATACAGGACTGGCTCGTTCATAGAAGACAGAGGGTAGCAGTAGAAGGGTGTTTTACTGAATGGAAGGTTGTGACTAGTGGCGTTTCACAGGGATCTGTGCAGGGGCCTCTGTTGTTTGCAGCATACATAAACAATTTGGAGGAAAATGTAGCTGGTCTGATCAGTAAGCTCGCAGATGACACAAAGGTTGGTGGAGTGGTAGATAGTGTTGGTGATTGTCAGAGGATACAGCAGGACATAGATAGGTTGGAGTCTTGGGCAGAGAAATTGCAAATGGAGTTTAATTCAGGCAAATGTGAGGTAATGTATTTTGGTAGGTCTAACATAGAAGGGAAATATACCGTAAATGGCAAAACACTTCGGAATATAGAAAGAGAGACCTGGCGTGCAGGTCCACAGATCTTTGAAGGTGGCAACACAAGTGAACAAGGTAGTCAAGAAAACATACGGAATGCTTGCCTTCATTGGATGGGGCATCGAGTATAAAAACTGGCAAGTCATGCTGCAGTTGTGTAGAACCTTGGTACGGCCGCATTTGGAATATTGCGCATAATTCTGGTTGCCACACTACCAGAAGGATGAGGAGGCTTTGGAGAGGGTGCAGAGGAGGTTGACCAGGATTTTTCCTGGCCTAGAGGGTGTTAGCTATGCGGAAAGGTTGAATAGACTCGGACTGTTTTCATTAGAATGACGGAGGTTGAGGGGTGACCTGATAGAGATCTACAAAATTATGAGGGGCATGGATAGAGTAGATGGGCAGGCACTCTTTCCCAGGGTGGAGAGGTCAGTCACCAGGGAGCATAGGTTTCAGGTCTGTGGGGCAAAGTTTAGGGCAAAGTTGGTATCATGACTGGGACAGAGAGTACGCCGCGCCGCCTGGGACCTACCTTGGGCCATTGCCAGAGGCCTGCTCCGCCATTCTCCACCCTCGACTGGCCGAGGTCCTGACGGGATGGATCTAATGTGGTCCAGCCGGTCGGGATACTCAAGTGGCGGCTGCGGACTCAGTCTGCCGCCGCCATGGTCGGGGGCGGACCGATCGGAGGGCAGGGGGGGCCTTATAAGCAGCCGGGAAATGTTTGTGCGGGCGTTGAGGGTCAGGCGAGCAGCCGATCGGGGAGTTTATTTTTAGGGTCCAGCTCCGCGGTCCGAGTCCACCATGGAGCACGGCGCGGCCGCTGGAGGCCGCCGTATTCATGCGCGGCCTCCGGCCTGGAGGTACGGGGGCATGTATCTGCAGCAAAAGCTGCTGGATTCACTCGGGTCCCTGCTAGCTCCCTGCAGGGCAAAGAATATGTGGCCTTTCATTACAGTTCTTCTGGCGTGAAACTCCACAGTTGTGACGCCGGGGTGAGGAGTTCTCCAATAACGGAGAATCCAGCCCAGGGTCCCCTCTTACCTTCATCAGAGATTTGTTCAGCTTCTTCAGATCCAACGTGTGCAGGTTTCCAATCAGAGGAAGAGGAGCGGGTCCCGGGGGGAAGTTGACGATTCCATGAGATTTGGACCCGGTGCTAACATACACCAGAAGGATAATGGTCAGAGCAGCAAGCAACACCAGTGTGGGCGCATCCAGAGAGACAACACTGAGAATCGACATACTGGGATCGAAACTGGCGATGTGTCCAACAGGAGTTTGCACTGTTTATGTTAGATCTCAGCACCTTCCCGAATAAACTCCACAATTCCCAACCGGATGAACTCACACAGGTCAAAGTGATTTTTATATAGTACTCTCCAGCTAACTGGACTTTGCCTTGTTGGAGGCTGGTAGAGCTTTTTAAGACAACAGGAAGGGCAGGACACAAAAAATAAGACCTTCCCTCAAACACTGTCACAGAGTCCCAAAAACAACACAGCCGGTTTAGCCAGTTTTGACATTAGTTGTCCTTAGTCTGCACCTTGGACTGTAAAGTTTCACTGTGAAACATTGGGCGAGATTTTCCATTTGAAAGACTATGGGTGAGATTCTCTGTTTCATAAACCAAGGACAGGATTCCCCGTCGGTGAAATTCTGCATTAGGTGCGCGGGGGGGTGTTTGGGGTGGGGGAGTTCTAATAATGTTCAAGCTTTTTTTTTGTCTATCCTTAGGGTTAGGGTTAGGGCTGGTGGCAATATGAGGTGCACCTGAAATCCGTGAATCTGGGCAGGAATAAGAACAAAGAATAATACAGCTCAGGAACAGGCCCTTCGGCCCTCCAAAACTGTACCGGTCATGATACCAACCTTGCCAAAACCCTCAGCACTTCCTTGTGCCGTATCCCTCGACACCCATCCTATCCATGTGCTTGTCAAGATGCCTGTTCAACGCTGTTAATGTATCTGCTTCCACAACCTCTCCTGGCAACGCCTTCCAGGCACTCACCATCCTCTGTGTAAAAAACCTGCCTGGCACATCTCCTCTCAACTTTGCCCCACGGACCTTAAGGTTCACAATCTCCCTCGCTATCCAAGGCTCCCTAAACTTCACATACTTATCCTTCGTTCTCTTAGGAACGTGACTTTCCTGAATCCTAATCAACTGTCGCTTGAAAGACTGCCACATGTCGATATTGTTTTACTATCCAACAGCTGCACCCAATCCAAATTCTTCAATTCCTGTTTAATGTTATCGGAATTTGCCTTTCCCCAGTTTAGCACCTTAACGCGAGGGTTACATAGAACATACAGGGCAGAAGGAGGCCATTTGGCCCATCGAGTCTGCACCGACCCACTTAAGCCCTCACTTCCACTCTATCCTCGTAACCCAATAACCCCTCCTAACCTTTTCGGCTACTGAGGGCAATTTAGCATGGCCAATCCACCTAATCTGCACATCTTTGGACTGTGGGAGGAATCCGGAGTACTCGGAGGAAACCCACACAGACACGGGGAGAACTTGCAGACTTCGCACAGACAGTGACCCAGCGGGGAATCAAACCTGGGACCCTGGCGCTGTGAAGCCACAGTGCTATCCACTTGTGCTTCCCAAAATGGGAATGGGTTACTCTCATCCCAATCCAAAAGTATCCTAAAACTTATGGAATTGTGGTCATTACTCCCAAAATGTTCTCCTACTGAAACCTCAACCACCTGTCCAGGCTCATTTCCCAATACCAGTACTGCCCCTTCCCTAGTTGGACTATCTACACATTGCATCAAGAACACTTCCTGGATACACCTTAGAAACTCTGCCCCATCCAAATCCCTAGCACTAAGTGAGTCCCAGTCAATATAGGGGAAATTAAAATCCCCTACCACAACAATCGTTACTTTTGCACCTATCCAAAATCTCTCTGCCTATCTGCTCCTCTATCTCTCGCTCGCAGTTGGGGTAATAAATGCCCAACATTGTGATTTCCCCCTTCCTGAGCTCTATCCAGATTGCATCACTGTATGAGCGCTCCGAGGTGTCCTCCTGCAGTATGACTATAATATTCTTCTTAACCAGTAATGTTACTCCCCAACCCTTTTCCATCCTCCTCTATCTCTCTTGAAGCATCTATATCCTCCAACGTTCAGCTGCCAATCCTGCCCTTCCTTTAACCATGTTCAATCACAGTGCCGATGGCTGACTCGAGGGATGCTCATATGGATAGGGAGGCAAAGCAGGAGTGTTAGGAGTTGGCGGATGAGATCTTGGTTGTGAATAGGGAGTATGTGAGTGATCCTACGCCAGAGCTTTGGGCGTGCAGGAAGAAGCTGCAATTGCAGTTTGACCTGTTGTCCGTGGGCCAGGTGGTGTGTCAGCTGTGGCAGGTAAAGGGGGCGGTGCAAGAGTATGGGGAGAAGGCTAGCCGCCTTTTTGCCCATCAGTTAAGACAGTGAGAAGCTGCTGGAGAGATTGTGTAGGTGCAGGAGCTGGGGGCGCCATTGCGGTTGCATGATGTACGAACGACTTTCGGGAAGATGCATGCTGGGAAGGAATTGGGGCCAGGTGGGTCCCCAGTAGAATTTTATGAGAAGTTTGTGGATCAGTTGGCTCCATTGGTGTTGGGGATGTTTAATGATTCCCTGGCACGGGGTTCCCTTCCGGAGATGTTGGGGCACCAGTGGCGTGCAGAGGTCTGGTGATGCCCGGGGCAAATCTTGATTGTATGCCCCAAAGACTCAAGTATAAGGCCTAATATACTGAGAAATATTATGAGAAAGGAAAACATTTTGAATATATAAACACAGATGAAACATGAAATAAACGCTTTATTCGATTTTAATATAAATCAATCAAATTTATTAAGTTCTTTTCCCCAAATGATACCTCCTGTCACAAAACCCCTGAACTACTTCACTTTTTACATCAGCTGTGAGAAATTCTTTTTCAATGCTTATTAAAGCCAGGTTGGTCAGTCGCTCCTGTGACATAGAAGACCTCAGATATGTTTTTATTAATTTCAGTTTTGAAAATGACCTTTCACAGCTTGCGACTGAAAATGTGATTGTAAGCAGTAATCTGTATGAAACACACAGCGTCGGAAAGACATCCCTCCCATACTGCAGTAAAGACTCCAGAGCATCTTTTAGGATCAGGGGGAACTCTATTCCCTCCAGCTCGAAGGAGCATCACAAAATCAATAATTTTGTCATATAACTGAATTGCAACCACATCATTGTCATAATAATTTGCAAAGTCTGAACATTCCTTTTTTAATTTCTCTCTTTCTTGTTCATCTTCAATCACTCCTGAATTCAAGTTCAGAAGAAAAGAAAATCGGTCACTGAGTCTTTGAAGACGGACACTGCGGTCTTCAATTTCAGTTTTTAATCTGTTCACAATCTCTACCATTACTCTATTTATTTCTTCTTGTGCCGTCAGTCCACTATCTCTTGCTGACTCTCCAGGCATTATTCTTCTTCTCCTTGTTCGTGCAATTGGTATTCCCCAATTTTGACAATATTCATTGGCTAAATCTATTGCATTGTGGATAATTTCGTCATTCTTCAAATTCAAGATATGAATAAGTCCTCTCAGATCACAAGAAGCTTCATGGAACCCCATTTTCGGATCCTGCAAACGTTTTGAGACTTTATCCACTGATGATAAAACTGAGTACCAAAAATTTAATAAAGCTATAAACGGGAACTGTTGAATAGAGTTCAGTAGCGATCCTGCATCAGATTTAGTTTCCCTTGAAAATTCTCCTTCCAGCAGGTGTTGAAGGCTTGCAATAACATTGTCACACTCTTCGTGGATTACTTGCACAGCATCATGGCTGGAACTCCATCTTGTGTCACACTGTCTTTTCACAGTCCGAGTGACAAATGATTTTAACACTTCCCAACGAGAAGTAGATGAAGAAAAAAAAGTAAAGAGTTTTTCTAGAATGCCAAAAAATGTAACAACAACAGGTTGCACCTCACTTGCGTGGACACGGGACAAATTGAGGCTGTGGTTCTCGCAGTTCACAAACAGAGCTTTTGGGTTAACTTCAAGAATTTTTTGTTGAACACCTCCTCTCACTCCAGCCATAACTGCTGCGTTATCATATGCTTGACCACGACAGTCATTCATGGAAATGTTGTCTTCTTCCAATTTTTCCTGAATTTTATTTACCAGGCTGACTGCATCTTTCTTGTTGACTTGAAAAAATCCCAGAAATGTCTCCTTTATTTCTACTTTTCTGTTTTCATCAATATGAACGTAACGCAGAATTTCAGAAACCTGATCTTCATGGGCAATATCTGGAGTTGAATCCAGCATTATGCTAAAATATTTTGCGTCCTTAATTTCGGAAATTATATTTTTCTTGACAGTTTCACCAAGAAGATTGATTATTTCATTTTGAATTCTGTTGGACAAGTAGGTGACACTTTTTGGTTTCTCTTTCCCTCTCTGCAAGTGTTTTGCTAAGATGTCATCATATTTGGCCAAAAGTCTGATTGTTGCTAGAAAGTTTCCTGTATTTTCACTGACTGTCTCCCCTGGCTCTGATAACCCAGATATTCCTTCTCCTCGATGTCCACGATAGGCCAGATTCTGTTTTGCCAGAAAGGATATAACCTCGACAATCCGTTCAGTTATAGCTTTCCATCTTTTCTTTTCAGCAGACATTTGCTGTTGAAGTTCAGCATCTATCGTAGTTGAATGATGGAGTCGAACTACAAGGTTCAGGTATTCCCTCATGTGAGCTCTATGAGAAGGGCTTTTCTCATGGTCAGGTATTGTTGGATTTAATTTTCTCCAAGTGGAGAAACCGTCTTCCTTTCCAAAGTTTGACACAGACAACAAATGCTCCTTTGAAAACAAAAAGCAAACAAAACAGTAGCATGCTTTCCGATATGGAGAGTATAACAACCATTTTCTCTCCACAATTTCTCCGTTTGTGGAAACTTTATCAAACCACTGTTTGGAAAATGATCTCCCATCGTTCTCAGCAAATGGACCACTTTTATTCTGATATCTTTCAGGGCCATGTTGTAATATTGTCATCTTCAAATGATCTGGAATCGGTTTCTTCAAACAGCCAAAATCGCTTCTTTGCAAAAATATGCAAAAATCTTCTTTATTTTCTTCACATGGATCATCATCCTGACAACGAGACTGAGGAGAGAGAGTATTATGTTCTGACCGAGCTGAATCCGTATCAGAAAAATCCTTCTCTGCACCCACATCATCTTTTACTTCTCCAGGTTCTCCTACTTCTTCTTTACTTCTTTTTATCCATGCATCTAATGCCCCTCTTTGATGGGACTTTTCTTCGACTCTGGCCCTCTTTTTTTTCCTGTTCTGTGCTCCACTCGGTTGTACACGAAATACTCGTAACATTTCATTTTCTATCTCAAAAACCGTAAGACGCATGAGAAAATGGGAAGAAAATGGTAAACAATCGGTCAGTTGCAGACGGATAAACCATATTTCATTTCTTTGTTCCTTCGTATCAAATTATTTCACACTGATTCTCCACTGATAATTTTGTGCAATTTATATCATAGACTTGCAAATTAGTGGTATCTGTATTCATAGCAGGCCTCTGATCATCCAGGCTTCACTCTTACTACATCCCACGTAAATATTTCATTAAATATCGCCAAAAAACCTATAAAAACCGTAGTTGCACCTGTTCTAGAGCTATTCACTGACCTGAGTAGGTAAAAGAACTAATCTAGATGCACAAAAAGCTGAAGAAAAGACGAGTTATGACTCGAGGAAACGCAGGAACGAACAGCCACGTCTGCTTGTTGCTTTTGATGGTTGCACCACGTACATCATGCGCATGCGTGTCGGGGGGGATGGGGAGAAGCACCATTTTCTCTAGACAGAAAGGGTACACCATGTTAAAGGAATAAAGGGCTAACAACTGCCTCTGCAGTGTGGTGAGCCTCCAAAAATTGATTTCTCACCGCTGAAATTTTAAAATTACTATCTTATTTCCTTCTCTGGGGCAGCACGGTGGCCTAGTGGTTAGCACAACCGCCTCACGGAACTGAGGTCCCAGGTTCGATCCTGGCTCTGGGTCAATGTCCGTGTGGAGTTTGCACATTCTCCCCGTGTCTGCGTTGGTTTCGCCCCCACAACCAAAAAAATGTGCAGAGTAGGTGAATTGGCCACGCTAAATTGCCCCTTAATTGAAAAAAATAATTGGGTAATCTAAATTTTATTTTTAAATTAAAAAAAAAAAAATTTTTTTTTTTTTTTCCTTCTCTGATTGGATGCCCCCATCCAATGGATGCCCGGGGCCAATGCACCGTCGCCCCCCCCCCCTCTGCACGCCACTGCCTGGCACATGTTGTGGACACGTTGACTCTACTCAACGCAGCCGCCCATAGACCATCCTCTATCTTTCCTCCCTATTCCTCTTCCCACTTGCGCTTCAACTCCTCAGTCTGCGTCTCCTCTGACCCCATGAGTTTCTTGTAAATGTCAGAAACCCTCCCTTCTCACACCCACACTCTAGAAACTACCCTGTCCTGTATCCCCCTTGGTGGTAGAGCAGGAAGGTTGAGACCTGCCTACGTAGGAAGTCCAGCACCTGCAGGTACCTAAACTCATTTCCCCTTGCCAATCCAAATTTCTCCTCTAGCTCCCTCAGGCTAGAAAAGCTACCCTCTATGAACATATCCTCCATCCCCTCAATCCCTGCTCTCTGCCATCTCCGAAATCCTCCATCCATCCTTCCCGGGGCACACCGGTGGTTATTACAGATTGGAGACCACACCGATGCTCCCTCCGCCCCAAAATGCCTCTTCCATTGCCCCCATACCCTCAGGGTCGCCACCACCATGGGGATGGTGGAGTACCGTGCCGGTGAGAACGGCAGAGGCGCCTTTACCAACGCCCCCAAACTGGTGCCCTTACATGAAGCTGCCTTAACACCGCCCCCCCCCCCCTCCCCCCCCCCCCCCCCCCCCCCCCCAACCACCTCCACCCACTTCCCGATAATGGCTACATTCGCCACCCAATAATAATTACTAAAGTTCGGCAGCACCTGCCCGCCCTCTCCCTGGCTCCTCTCAAGCATCCCCTTTTTTACTCGCGGGGTCTTACCCGCCCATACTAAGCCAGTGATGACCTTATTGACCCGTTTAAAAAAGGACCGCGGAATAAAGATGGGGAGACACTGAAACACAAACAGGAATCTCAGGAGGACCGTCATCCTCACCGTCTGCACCCTCCGGCGAGTGACAGCGGGAGTGCGTCGCACCTCCGAAAATCGTCCTTCATTTGGTCTACTAATCAGGCCAAATTTAACTTGTGTAGCCGTTCCCATTCCCGTGCCACCTGGAGGCCTAGGTACCATAAGCTTCCCTCTACCACCCTAAATGGCAGTTCCCCCAATCACCTCTCCTGCCCCCTTGCCTAGACCACGAACATCTCACTTTTCCCCATATTTAGTTTATACCCCGAAAACCAGCCAAATTCCCCCAGAATTCTCATAATTTCTTCCATCCCCTCCAGTGGGTCTGATACATACAGGAGCAGGTTGTCTGCGTAAAGTGAGACTCTGTGTTCCACTCCCCCCCCCAGATCAGCCCCTTCCAGCCCCTTGAGGCTCTCAGCGCAATTGCCAGTGGCTCTATGGCTAACACGAACAACAGTGGGGAGAGGGGGCATCCCTGTCTCATCCCCCGATGCAGACTGAAATAGTCCGATGTTGTCCTATTCATCTGTACGCTCGCGACAGGAGCCTGATACAACAACCTGACCCAGTCAATAAAGCCCCGCCCAAATCCGAACCGTCCCAGTACCTCCCACAGATATTCCCATTCCACCCAATCAAAAGCCTTCTCTGCGTCCATTGCGACCACTACCTCCACATCCCTACCTTCTGGGGGCATCATGATCATATTGAACAACATTCTTACATTGGCCACCAACTGCCTACCCTTAACGAACCCCGTCTGGTCCTCCCCAATCACGTCCAGAACACAGTCTTGAATCCTAGAGGACACGATTTTGGCCAATAGTTTGGCATCCACATTCAATAGGGATATCGGCCTGTAGGACCAACATAGCTCCGGTCCTTGTCCTGCTTCAGGAGCAATGAGATTGTGGCCTGTGACATCATCGGGGGAAGCACCTCACGCTCCCTTGCCTCATTGAATGTCCTCATCAACAGTGGCCCCAATATCCCAGAGAACATTTTATAAAACTCCACTGGGTACATGTCCTGCCCCGGGGCTTTACCCGACTGCATGGGCTTCAGACCCTCTGCTATCTCTTCCAACCCGATCGGGGCTCCCGGCCCTTCTACCAACCCCCCCATCCACCTTCAGGATATTCACTAAAAAGTGCCTCATCCCCTCTGGCCCAGCTGGGGGTTCCGACCCATACAGCCTACTGTAAAACTCCTTGAACGCCTTATTCACCCCTGCTGAGTGTCCAACCAGGTTCCCATCCCCGTCCCTTACTTTCCCAATCTCCCTGGCTGTCTCTCTCTTTCTAAGCTGTTGCGCGAGCATTCTGCTGGCCTTCTCCCCATGCTCATAGATCGCCCCCTCGCCTTCCTCAGCTGCTCTACCGCCCTCCCTGTAGTTAACAAGCCAAACTCTACCTGTAGCCTCCGTCGTTCCCTTAAGCCCTGCCTCTGGGGTCTCCGCATACCCAGGCCCGGCCCTAGGGTTGCTGGCGCCCCGGGCAAGCTGAACTTCGGCGCCCTTGGGGCCGAGGGGGCGGGGCTGAGGGGCGGGGGGGGCGGGGCCGCGGGGGGGCGGACCCGAGGGGGGGGCGGACGCGAGGGCGGGCGGGGCGGACCCGAGGGGGGGCAGAGCGGACCCGAGGGGGGGCGGGGCGGACCCGAGGGGGGGGGGCAGACCCGAGGGGGGGGGGTGGGGGGGCGGACCCGAGGGGGGGGGCGGGGGGAGCGGACCGAGCGGGGCGGACCGGGGGGGGGGGGGGTTGGGGGAGGGCGGCCACCGCGCATGCGCTGGTTGGCACCGGCCCAACTGCGCATGCGCGGGACCCGAGTCTCTGGCGCCCCCCCAGCACATGGCGCCCCGGGCGACTGCCCGAGTTGCCGGTGCCTTGAGCCGGCCCTGCGCATACCTCCTGTTGACCTGCAATATCTCCTTTATCAGTCGGTCCATCTCTGCTCTGTCTGCCTTCTCCCTATGGGCCCGTATCGAGATCGGCTCCCCTCTAATCACTGCCTTCAATGCCTCCCAGACCACTGCCGGCGAAATTTCACCCGTGTCGTTGACTTCCAGGTAGTTCTGAATACATTTCCTCAGCCGCCCGCACACCTCTTTGTCAGCTAAAAGTCCACGTCCAGCCTCCAGTGCGGGCGCTGGCTACCCTCCCTGCTAACCTGTAGGTCAACCCAGTGCGGGGCATGATCTGAGATTGTGATCACCCAATATCCCGTGTCCACTACCCCCGTCAGTAGAGCCCTATTAAAAATTAAAAAATCAATCCGGGAGTACACTTTATGCACATGTGAGTAGAAGGAGAACTCTTTCACTCTCGGCTGGGTCCCGCCCCATCTGCTCCATAAACACCTTTAGCCATTGCCTGCCTGTTCTTGAGCTCGATCGGTCAAACCCAATGTCAGTAGCTGTGTTAAAATCCCCTCCCATGACAACTTATGCGAATACAGGTCCGGGATTTTCCCCTGCATCCTTTTTACAAACTCCACATCATCCCAATTTGGCACATACACATTTACTAGTACCACCTGCAACCCCTCCAGTTTCACACTGACCATAATGTACCGGCCTCCCACGTCCACAACTATTCTTCCTGCCTCAAATACCACTCCCTTATTAATCAGGATCGCAACCCCTCTAGTCTTCAAGTCCAGCCCCGAGTGAAAAACATGTTTGACCCATCCCTTCCTTAATCTGATCTCATCAGTTACTCTAAGGTGCGTCTCCTGTAGCATTACCACATCCGCCTTCAGTCCTCTCAAATGCGCGAACACGCGTGCCCTCTTAACCGGCTCAATTAGCCCCCTCACATTCCATGTGATCAGCCTAGTTAGGGGGCTCATCCCCCCCCCCCACTTCGCCGATCAGCCATCACCTTTCTTGGGCCAATCTCCAACCCGCACCCCATGCATCCGCCGCCCCGCCCCCGACCTCCTTTCTGTCCCACAGCAAAAATCCCTCCCCCATCAGCAGAGTATTTCCCCTCCTCCCCCCTAGTAACAGCACTATGTAAACTGACCCCTTCGACAAGCATAACATTTGCTCGCCCCCCCACTGCGCTTCCGTGTGCTAGCCCGCCCAGCTAGCTTGGTAACCCCCGCCCATGGCGCTAAACATTCTCCCACCTATTGTTCCCTCCCCATCCCCGTGAGCGCTGCAACGAAGTTCAAAGTCCTCAGTTTGCCACCAGTCCTTTCCTTCTAGCGAAGTCCATCGCTTCCTTGGGAGACTCAAAATAAAAGTTTTGCTCCTCGTATGTGACCCAGAGACAGGCCGGATACAGCAGTCCAAACTTCACCTTTTTCTTAAAAAGGGTCGACTTTATCTGATTGAACTCCTCTCTTCTCCTGGCCACCTCCGCACTCAGATGCTGATAGATCCATAGGATACTGTTCTCCCACTTACAACTCCATGTCTACCAGGCCCACCATAAAATACGCTCCTTGTCCAATCTCACCACCACTGCCCTCAGGGGGTCCCTCACATTTATCAAACGTGAAAAGTTGGATTCTGATACAATGCGTCATTACTTCCCCCTTAGCTTAACAATTACACATAGGTTTTAGATTAACGTGGATTACAAAATACATCTTAATATACAATGGTCCCATGGACATCCGGTGGCAGCCATGGAGTGCGAGGTCGCTTATTTGGAAGCTCCCGCTCGTGGTGGACTTTTGGGTCCTTTTTCCCCGATGTATGGGGGATTTGAGTGGTAAAATTGGAGGCCGGTGAAGAAGGGAAGAAGAATTCCCCACCAGTTTATGGAGTCATGAAGTGGTCTGCAAAGGAGAGATTGTTTGACAAAAAAGGGAGTGGAGTCAGCGGCACAAGAAAACATGGTAGAAGGTCAGGGACTGGGATTGCCGGCCCAGTGGTCAACGGAGCAGCTGGTAAACTTCCTCTGGGAGAGTTTTGCCAAGCAAAGGCAAGTGTACCTGGGCCCGATTAAGATGGGGATTGACCGTGTGGAGCATAGATTGGAATCCCAGGGACAGGTGATCAAGAAGGTGGAAGAGGTGGTGGCTGAGCATGTGGACCAGCTGACCGCCATGGAGGCAGAGATAGGGCTGATGAGGGACCACCAGAAAAGGCTGCAAGAGAAGGTGGAGGATTTGGAGAACAGGTCAAGCAGGCAGAACCTGAGGATCATTGGTCTTTCGGAGGGTATTGAGGGATCAAACTCAGGGGCATATGTGGCGCGTATGCTCGAGAAGCTGCTGGAAGAAGGTGCTTGGAGGTGGACAGGGCGCATAGAGCGCTTGTGAGGAAGCCACAGATTAATTAGCCACCAAAGGTGATGGTGGTACGATTGCACTGATTCCTGGACAAGGAGCAGATCTTGAGGTGGGCCAGAAAGACGAGGAGCTGCAAATGGGAAGGCAATGAGCTGCACATTTACCAGGACTTGGGTGCGGAACTGGCGAGCTTCAACAAAGTAAAATCAGACCTCTTGAGGAAGGGGGTGAAGTTCGGCATGCTGTACCCAGCTCGTTTGTGGGGCACCTATCAAGGTCAAGAAGTCTATTTTGCATCGTCGGAGGAGGTAATGAACTTTGTGAAAGACAGGGGACTGGCGGGAGATGGAGGATATTGAACTTGGGGACGGGTAATTCTGTACTTTCCTTTTGGGTTTTGTATGTGTTGGTTTTGTACCAAATTTTGGGCCTTTGCTCAGTGTTGTCCGTGGTTTAGATCTGTTCTATTTGGGGAATGGCGGGTTGAATTTTCATCTTTGTGTTTGTTGGGGATTGTAATTTGCAAATGTACATTCGAGCAGTGGGGGGAGGGGGGGGGGGGGATAAGTGGGAGATAAGTACCAGGCTAGCTGGGCGGGCTAGCTCACGGAAGCACAGTGGGGGGCAAGCAGGTGATTTGTTTGTTATGGAGGGTTGGGATTAAACAGGGGGCTCGATGGAGGCTCCATTGGGTGGCAATCATCGGTTCATCCCAGGGAACAGGGATGGGGGATTTAGGGGGTGGCAGAGGGTGGGCATCAGTAAATTGAGGGACCTGTTTATTGGCGGGAGGTTTGCGGGCCTGGGGGAACTGGAAGATAAATTTGGGCTTCCCCAAGGGAACATGTTCAGATACTTGCAGGTAAAGGCGTTTGCTAGGCGACAGGTAGAGGGATTCCCTTTGCTGCCCTCGCGGGGGACGATGGACAGAGTGCTTTCGGGGGTGTGGGTCGGAGAGGGGAAGGTGTCTGACATCTATAAGGTAATGCAGGAGGTGGAGGAGTCGTCAGTGGAGGAGCTGAAGGCTAAATGGGAGGAGGAACTCGGGGAGCAGATAGAGGACGGAACTTGGGCGGATGCCTTGGAGAGAGTCAACTCTTCCTCCTCATGTGTGAGGCTTAGTCTCATCCAATTTAAGGTGCTGCACCGGGCCCACATGTCTGGGACTAGGATGAGTAGGTTCTTTGGGGGTGAGGACAGGTGCACCAGATGTTCGGGGAATCCAGCGAACCACGCCCATATGTTCTGGGCATGCCCAGCACTGGAAGAATTCTGGAAGGGGGTGGCGGGGACGGTGTCGAGGGTGGTTGGATCCAGGGTCAAACCAGGGTGGGGTCTCGCAATTTTTGGAGTTGCGGTAGAGCCGGGAGTGCAGGAGGCGAAAGCGGCCGGTGTCCTGGCCTTTGCGTCCCTAGTAGCCCGACGAAGGAGGGGGGGGGGGTGTAAGGGGGGTGTAAGGAATAATCCTTATTGTAGTTTCTATTATGTAACTTAATATTGTGTAAATTTGCGTTGTTGTTAAAATGCTGTGTTGTTCATGGAGGTGGGGCGAATGTTTATGATTGCTAATATTATTGTTATTTTTGGTATTTTATTATGGTTCGTTGTTGTTGCATAAATTCAAAATTTTTCAATAAAAATTATTTCCAAAAAAAAATGGAGGGTTGGGATTGTTGGTTTGTTAAGGGGGGGAGGGGGGAACTTTTCTGCTGGCAGCAGAGGGACTGGAGCATGGAAGCAAATGGGAGGTCGATGACGGTGGACACCCGAGGGCGGGCCAGAGGAGACGCGAGACACGGGCGGGCCAGAGGAGACGCGAGACGCGGGCCAGAGGCTGGCCTAAGACGTGTGATGGTTGATCGGTGGGGTGGGGGGTGGGGAGAGGGGTGGGAGGAGGTGACCTCCGACCAGGCTGATCACATGGAACGTGAGAGGACTGAATGAGCTGGTAAAGAGGGCTCATGTGTTTGCGCACTGATCCAGCTGGGGTGAATGGGGTGTTTAAGGAGTTTTACAGTCGGCTGTATGAGTCGGAGCTCCCAGCTGGGGTGGAGGAGATGAGGCAGTTCTTGGAAAGATTGAAGTTTCTGAATGTTGAAGAAGGGTTGGTGGAAGGGCTGGTAGCTCCGATCAGGATAGAAGAAATACTAGAGGGACTGGAGGCCGTGCAGTCGGGCAAGGCCCTGAGGCCGGATGGCTACCCAATAGAATTTTACAAGAGGTTTTCTGGGATGCTGGGCCCGCTGCTGGTGAGGGTATTTAATGAAGCTAGGGAGCGGGGTGTTCTTCCCCCAACAATGTCACAGGCCTCGATTTCATTGATCCTGAAGCGGGAGAATGACCCAGAGCAATGTGGGTCATACAGACCAATCACCCTATTAAATGTTGATGCCAAATTGCTGGCCAAAATCCTGGCCTCGAGGATAGAGGACTGTGTTCTGGGGGTGATAGGGGAAGACCAGATGGGGTTTGTTAAGGGAAGGCAGTTGATGGCCAATGTCAGAAGGCTCCTGAATGTGATCATGATGCTCTCCGAGGGGAGAGAGGCGGAGGTGGTGGTCACTGTGGACGCGGAGAAGGCCTTCGACCGGGTGGAATGGAATTATTTGTGGGAGGTCCTGGAACAGTTTGGATTTGGGCAGGGTTTCATTGACCGTTTGGTTGCTGTACCAAGCACCGATGGCGAGCGTGCGGACGAACCGGGAGAGTTTGGGTTATTTTAGATGGCACCGGGGAACAAGGCAGGGATGTCCCCTCTCCCCACTGTTGTTTGCCTCGGCTAAAGAGCCATTGGCAATAGAGCTGAGAGCATCAAAGGACTGGAAGGAGCTAGTCGGGGGGTGGGGGGTGTGGGGGGGTGGAGGAACACGGGGTCTCGCTATGTGCAGGCGACCTACTTCTATATATTTCCGCCCCGTTAGGGGGAATGGGGAGATTATGCGGATCTTAGGGGAATTTGGCCGATTCTCGGGGTACAAACTGAATATGAGTAAAAGAGAGGTTTGTGTGATCCAAACGAGGGGGATGGAGAGGAGACTGGAGGAATTGCCGTTTAAGGTGGTGGTAGGTAGTTTTCATTACCTGGGTATTCGGGTAGCAAGAAGATGGGAGCAGCTACACAAATTAAATCTGGGCCGATTAGTGGAACCAATGAAGGAGGACCTAAGGAGGTGGGACATGCTCCCGTTCTCACTGGCGGGGAGGGTACAGACCGTAAATATGACGGTTCTCCCAAGATTTTTGTTTGTTTTTCAGTGTCTCCCTATTTTTATTCCAAAGGCCTTTTTTAAGCAGGTGAACAGGGTAATATCTGGGTTTGTGTGGGCGGGTAAACGCCGCGAGTAAAGAAAGTGTTGCTGGAGCGGAGCCGAGGGGAGGGAGGGCTGGCACTGCCGAATGTTATGAAATACTACTGGGTGGCAAATATACCCATGATTAGGATGTAGGTAGTTGGGGAGGAGTCGGTGTGGGAGCGTGTGGAGGTGGCATCTGGTAAGGGCACAGGCTTTGGGACATTGGTAACGGCACTTCTGCCATTCTAGCTGGTCCAGTACTCCACAGGTCCAGTGGTAGTGGTGGTCCTGAGAGTCTGGGGGCAATGGCGGAAGCATATGGGAGTGGAGGGAGCGTCAGTGTGGTCTCCAATTTGTGGTAATCACCAGTTTGTGCCGGGGATGATAGATGGGGGGTTTCGGAGGTGGCAGAGAGCGGGTATTAAGAGGCTGGGGGATCTGTTTAGTGATGGGAGCTTTCTCGGCTGAAGGATCTGGAAGTGAAGTTTGAATTGCTGGGAGGGAATGGGTTCCAATATGTCATGAGAATGCCACTTTAACAAATGTTTGGCTGCTCATGTTACTGCAGTGATGTCAGAGTGTGGGTGGAGCTGAGCTCTGGCCCTGCTTTTTAGTTTCACTTTGAGAAAAAGCTTGGGTGTGCCTGTGTTTTTTTTGGGTTTGTTTGATTGTTGGAGCTGAAGCCAGACAAAAAAGACGTACTGTTGTTCTCTCTGCCATGAAAAGACTATAATTTGGTGAATTTGGAATTATAAATGTTCCCAGTAGTGAATTTTAACCTGATATGCTTCTGTTAAAAGGTGTTTCTTTTGTCTTCTGGACGTTGTTTGGGAACTTATTAAGGATTACTTAGTGTTATTCTTTGGGGGTTGTAGTTGAATTAATGGTTGCTAAGAAGTTCACTGTATGTTTAAAAAAAGTTAACTTTTGTTCATAGTTTGGCTATTGTTTTGCTTTAAAAAATACTTTGCGATTTCTGCTGTACCACACCTGTAGAGTGAGCCGTGTACTCCCCGTACCACAATCTATTAAAAGTTGTGGGTCAGGTGAACTCCATGATACACTTTGGAGTTCTCTAAAACCCGGCCTATAACATCTCCAGGTAATGGATATTGTGCAAAGGCAGGTTTTTACCTTTCCGCTCCTTCCGCCACAGGGGATACAGGACAAGATAGTTTCTAGAACGGGGGTGGGGGAGGGGAAGGTATTGGAAATTTACAAAGAACTCATGGAGTGGGAGGAAACCCAGATAGGGGAGACAAAACTTAAATGGGAAGATGAGTTGGGAAAGGAGTGAGAGGCGGGTCTGTGGGACGATGCCCTGAGCAGAGTCAATACATCCTCATTATGTGTCAGGCTCAGGCGGATACAATTCAAGAGGGTCCACCGGGCACACATGACGGTGGCCCGGATGAGCAGGTTTTTTTGGGGTAGAGGACAGGTGTAGGCGATGTGCGGGAGGGCCCGTAAATCATGTCCACATGTTTTGGGCATGCCCGAAGCTCAGGGGATTCTGGCAGGTGTTTGCAGATGTCATGTCCAGGATGTTAAAGGTGAGAGTGGCACCGAGTCCAGAAGTGGCGATGTTTGAAGTGTCGGAAGACCTGGGAATCCAGGGGACGAGAAAGGCTGATGTTTGGCCTTTGCTTCCTGAGAGATTCATCATTAGGGGTCGTTCGGAAGTGGCAGCCGTTTACCAACTTCTTCGGAGAAATTTGAACCATCAGCAGATTCAATTTAGGGAGGGGGTTTGGGGAGCAAGGGGGTTGAGGGGAGGGACTTAGACTATGTTGGACTAGCTTAGGTGAGAACTGTGGGAGATGGAGGGGTGTGTTACACGTTGAACTATGTTTATAGCAGTACTTGTGTCTTTTGTTACTATAAAACAATAAGTGCCTTAATGAAGTGTTTTCTAAAAAATATCTACAATGGTCTCATAAACACAAAGTTCTTTTTAAGCACACAAGGTAACTGTGGAAAAAAACCACTCTCCACTCTCTGAGCCCCAAGTGAATGATTGTGGCTATCTCCTCAGAATCCCCCCCAGATGAATGTCACGTGAGAGTTTCCAAACTCCTCTCCCAAAAATGCACTTTAAAATCCTCTCTCATAATAATGTTTTGCCTTAGTGGCTTGCAGTGGCGTGCAGAGGGGGCGAGGTGGGGGGGGGGGGGGGGGGGGGGGGGGGCGATGGTGCATTGGCCCCGGGCATCCATTGGATGGGGGCAGTCAATCAGAGAAGGAAATAAACTGTAAAAAAATTAAAAAAAAAAAAATTTAGATTACCCAATTATTTTTTTCAATTAAGGGGCAATTTAGCGTGGCCAATCCACCTACTCTGCACAATTTTTGGTTGTGGGGGCGAAACCCATGCAGACACGGGGAGAATGTGCAAACTCCACACGGACAGTGACCCAGAGCCGGGATCGAACCTGGGACCTCAGTTCCGTGAGGCGGTTGTGCTAACCACTAGGCCACCGTGCTGCCCCAGAGAAGGAAATAAGATAGTAATTTTAAAATTTCAGCGGTGATAAATCAATTTTTGGAGGCTCACCCTCACTGCAGAGGCAGTTGTTAGCCCTTTATTCCTTTAACATGGTGTACCCTTTCTGTCTAGAGAAAATGGTGCTTCACCCCATCCCCCCACATGCATGCGCATGATGTACGTGGTGCAACCATCAAAAGCAACAAGCAGACGTGGTTGTTCGTTCCTGCGTTTCCTCGAGTCATAACCTGTCTTTTCTTCAGCTTTTTGTGCACCTAGATTAGTTCTTTTACCTACTCAGGTCAGTGAATAGCTCTAGAACGGGTGCAACTACGTTTTTTATAGGTTTTTTGGTGCTATTTAATGAAATATTTACGTGGGATGTAGTAAGAGTGAAGCCTGGATGATCAGAGGACTGCTATGGCATTTAATCTCGGAATAGGAGACATTTATTCCTTAACATGCTAATATTCGAATACAGATACCACTAATTTGCAAGTCTATGATATAAATTGCACAAAATTATCAGTGGAGAATCAGTGTGAAATAATTTGATACGAAGGAACAAAGAAATGAAATATGGTTTATCCGTCTGCAACTGACCGATTGTTTACCATTTTCTTCCCATTTTCTCATGCGTCTTACCGTTTTTGAGATAGAAAATAAAATGTTACGAGTATTTCGTGTACAACCGAGTGGAGCACAGAACAGGAAAAAAGAGGGCCAGAGTCGAAGAAGAGTCCCATCAAAGAGGGGCATTAGATGCATGGATAAAAAGAAGTAAAGAAGAAGTAGGAGAACCTAGAGAAGTAAAAGATGATGTGGGTGCAGAGAAGGAATTTTCTGATACGGATTCAGCTCAGTCAGAACATAATACTCTCTCTCCTCAGTCTCGTTGTCAGGATGATGATCCATGTGAAGAAAATAAAGAAGATATTTGCATATTTTTGCAAAGAAGCGATTTTGGCTGTTTGAAGAAACCGATTCCAGATCATTTGAAGATGACAATATTACAACATGGCCCTGAAAGATATCAGAATAAAAGTGGTCCATTTGCTGAGAAGGATGGGAGATCATTTTCCAAACAGTGGTTTGATAAAGTTTCCACAAACGGAGAAATTGTGGAGAGAAAATGGTTGTTATACTCTCCATATCGGAAAGCATGCTACTGTTTTGTTTGCTTTTTGTTTTAAAAGGAGCATTTGTCGTCTGTGTCAAACTTTGGAAAGGAAGACGGTTTCTCCACTTGGAGAAAATTAAATCCAACAATACCTGACCATGGGAAAAGCCCTTCTCATAGAGCTCACATGAGGGAATACCTGAACCTTGTAGTTCGACTCCATCATTCAACTACGATAGATGCTGAACTTCAACAGCAAATGTCTGCTGAAAAGAAAAGATGGAAAGCTATAACTGAACGGATTGTCGAGGTTATATCCTTTCAGGCAAAACAGAATCTGGCCTATCGTGGACATCGAGGAGAAGGAATATCTGGGTTATCAGAGCCAGGGGAGACAGTCAGTGAAAATACAGGAAACTTTCTAGCAACAATCAGACTTTTGGCCAAATATGATGACATCTTAGCAAAACACTTGCAGAGAGGGAAAGAGAAACCAAAAAGTGTCACCTACTTGTCCAACAGAATACAAAACGAAATAATCAATCTTCTTGGTGAAACTGTCAAGAAAAATATAATTTCCGAAATTAAGGACGCAAAATATTTTAGCATAATGCTGGATTCAACTCCAGATATTGCCCATGAGGATCAGGTTTCTGAAATTCTGTGTTACGTTCATATTGATGAAAACAGAAAAGTAGAAATAAAGGAGACATTTCTGGGATTTTTTCAAGTCAACAAGAAAGATGCAGTCAGCCTGGTAAATAAAATTCAGGAAAATTTGGAAGAAGACAAAATTTCCATGAATGACTGTCGTGGTCAAGCATATGATAACACAGCAGTTATGGCTGGAGTGAGAGGAGGTGTTCAACAAAAAATTCTAGAAGTTAACCCAAAAGCTGTGTTTGTGACTGCGAGAACCACAGCCTCAATTTGGCCTGTGTCCATGCAAGTGAGGTGCAACCTGTTGTTGTTACATTTTTTGGCATTCTAGAATAATTCTTTACTTTTTTTTCTTCATCTACTTCTCGTTGGGAAGTGTTAAAATCATTTGTCACTCGGACTGTGAAAAGACAGTGTGACACAAGATGGAGTTCCAGCCATGATGCTGTGCAAGTAATCCACGAAGAGTGTGACAACGTTATTGCAAGCCTTCAACACCTGCTGGAAGGAGAATTTTCAAGGGAAACTAAATCTGATGTAGGATCGCTACTGAACTCTATTCAACAGTTCCCGTTTATAGCTTTATTAAATTTTTGGTACTCAGTTTTATCATCAGTGGAGAAAGTCTCAAAACGTTTGCAGGATCCGAAAATGGGGTTCCATGAAGCTTCTTGTGATCTGAGAGGACTTATTCATATCTTGAATTTGAAGAATGACGAAATTATCCACAATGCAATAGATTTAGCCAATGAATATTGTGAAAATTGGAGAATACCAATTGCACGAACAAGGAGAAGAAGAATAATGCCTGGAGAGTCAGCAAGAGATAGTGGACTGACGGTACAAGAAGAAATGAATATAGTAATGGTAGAGATTGTGAACAGATTAAAAACTGAAATTGAAGACCGCAGTGTCCGTCTTCAAAGACTCAGTGACCGATTTTCTTTTCTTCTGAACTTGAATTCAGTAGTGATTGAAGATGAACAAGAAAGAGAGAAATTAAAAAAGGAATGTTCAGACGTTGCAAATTATTATGACAATGATGTGGTTGCAATTCAGTTATATGATTAAATTATTAATTTTGTGATGCTCCTTCGAGCTGGAGGGAATAGAGTTCCCCCTGATCCTAAAGATGCTCTGGAGTCTTTACTGCAGTATGGGAGGGATGTCTTTCCGACGCTGTGTGTTTCATACAGATTACTGCTTACAATCGCATTTTCAGTCGCAAGCTGTGAAAGGTCATTTTCAAAACTGCAATTAATAAAAACATATCTGAGGTCTTCTATGTCACAGGAGCGACTGACCAACCTGGCTTTAATAAGCATTGAAAAAGAATTTCTCACAGCTGATGTAAAAAGTGAAGTAGTTCAGGTGTTTTGTGACAGGAGGTATCATTTGGGGAAAAGAACTTAATAAATTTGATTGATTTATATTAAAATCGAATAAAGCGTTTATTTCATGTTTCATCTGTGTTTATATATTCAAAATGTTTTCCTTTCTCATAATATTTCTCAGTATATTAGGCCTTATACTTGAGTCTTTGGGGCATACAATCAAGATTTGCCCCGGGCATCACCAGGCCTCTGCACGCCACTGGTGGTTTGCATTCCAAAATCCAAACAAGGTTTGCCAAATGACACTTTTAAACAAAGCTTCTGCTCCACTTTTAATGGTGATTCCAGTCCACGATTTACAACTCCCCCTTTAGGATTTCTTTGCCTTGACTGTTGTACAAACTGTTCATAATTGCTTTAACTCTTGATTCCCAGACTCTATTAAAATGGCATCAAACGTTTCATTTGTGCTGTTAGGTAATTTGCACATTCTGAATTTTTCCTCTGTGTACCCAAACAGGCACCGGAATGCGGCGACTATGGGCTCTTCACAGTAACTTAATTGCAGTGTTAATGTAAGCCTATTTGTGACGATAAAGATTGTTATGAAAAAATTATTATTTACCTCTGAAGTCTACTGTCCCACTTTAAATCTAGTTACCGTAATTGGCTCTTTAACTCAGAATACTTTGCCTTGAATTCTTCAGAATAGTACTTTGGTCTCTCTTAAGTTAATACTTAATCTAATCTCAAGGGAGGTGCCAGCTAACGTTTGTTTTCCATTAAACTGGAAGATTGCCTCATATGTACTTTGTAATTTTGTAATGGCAGCAAGTTTTAGAAAGACTGTTCAGGTCAATAACTTAAAGGTTATATTCCCTTACCAATCTGTAAATGAACTTTGTTCTACATCTTCCTTACTGTTTGAAAAATGAAATGAAATGAAATGAATGAAAAATGAAACAAAATTGCTTATTGTCACAAGTAGGCTTCAAATGAAGTTACTGTGAAAGGCCCCTAGTTGCCACATTCTGGCGCCTGTTCGGGGAGGCTGACAGGGGAATCGAACCGTGCTGCTGGACTGCCTTGATCTGCTTTCAAAGTCAGCGATTTTGCCCTGTGCTAAACAGCCCCTAAATCTGTTTATCATAGATGTGAATTTACTTACAAAGCAAAATAAACATGAGAACGACTGTTCTGCCCATCTTAGTCCACCTATCCAGGATGACTGCTCAGAACCTATCCAGGTCTTGCTTAAATGTTTCCAAGATTTACAGATTTACAGTTCCATTCCTCTATCTGGGAAGTGTTTACTTGATGCCCATGTGCACCACTTACTGGACATCGTCACAGAGGAGCAGTAACACATCAGACTAAGGGCAACTCCACAGTTGGTGGGAAACGGGCCACATTTTGTCTGCAGAGCCAATTAAGTTCCTCCTGTTGCGGCTGCCATCCTATCGGTTCCAATATCCCATCCCCCAAGAGCACCAGCTAATCACAGGGACAGCAGCTCAGCAGCCTCAGCAGCATCATCGCTAGTGGTGGCCATTGCTGGGGCTGCGCGCCCTTGGAGACAGTAGAGTTTGGGATGTTGGCGCCATTGGCAACTGGGAGCTCTTCCATGGGCCATGGAGTAGACAACAGGGAGGACATTCTTCTGGAGCCCACTGGGAGATCACCACCATTGACAAATTGCCAGTGAAGTCAGAACGAGACCCTTGATTGGTCACATAAGTGGTACAGTTGGCTCCTGGTGGGCTGCTCATTAGTCACCTTTCGCATCGCTGGCAAAATGGCATGTCAACAGGGAGACATTACCCACCTCTCCAAAACCTACTATCTGCCGGGGCTTTGTCTGTATAACCAGAAAATTCTGGCTGAGCTCTGCATTTGCTTTGCATGCGGCGTGCATTTCTACGACACAGCTTGATAAGGGGACCACCTGTCAGCAAATAGAAATTATGTCACAAGCTTTCCTTGTCATTGCCCTCATTTACACTTAGAACATAGAACATAGAACATTACAGCACAGTACGGGCCCTTCGGCCCTCGATGTTGCGCCGACCTGTGAAACCATCTGAAGCCTATCTGACCTACACTATTCCATTTTCATCCATATGTCTATCCAGTGACCACTTAAATGCCCTTAAAGTTGGCGAGTCTACTACTGTTGCAGGCAGGGCGTTCCACATCCCTACTACTCTCTGAGTAAAGAAACTGCCTCTGACATCTGTCCTATATCTACCACCCCTCAATTTAAAGCTATGTCCCCTCGTGTTGGTCATCACCATCCGAGGAAAAGACTCTCACTGTCCACTCTATCTAACCCTCTGGCTATCTTATATGTCTCTATTAAGTCACCTCTCAGCCTTCTCCTCTCTAACGAAAACAACCTCAAGTCCCTGAGCCTTTCCTCTTAAGACCTTCCCTCCATACCAGGCAACATCCTAGTAAATTTCCTCTGAACCCTTTCCAAAGCTTCCACATCCTTCCTATAATGTGGTGACCAGAACTGCACGCAGTACTCCAGGTGCGGCCGCACCAGAGTTTTGTACAGCTGCAGCATGACCTCGTGGCTCCGAAACTGAATCCCCCTACTGATAAAGGCTAGCACACCATAGGCCTTCTTAACAGCCCTATTAACCTGGCTGGCAACTTTCAGAGATTTATGTACCTGGATGCCGAGATCTCTCTGTTCATCTACACTACCAAGAATCTTGCCATTAGCCCAGTACTCTGCATTCCTGTTACTCCTTCCAAAGTGAACCACCTCACACTTTTCCGCATTAAACTCCATCTGCCACCTCTCAGCCCAGCTCTGCAGCTTATTTATGTCCCTCTGTATCCTGTAACATCCTTCAGCACTATCCACAACTCCACCGACCTTCGTGTCATCTGCAAATTTACTAATCCATCCTTCTACACCCTCTTCCAGGTCATTTATAAAAATGACAAACAGCAGTGGCCCCAAAACAGACCCTTGCGGTACACCACTAGTAACTGAACTCCAGGATGAACATTTGCCATCAACCACCACCCTCTGTCTTCTTTCAGCTAGCCAATTACTGATCCAAACCGCTAAATCAATCTCATACTTCCTTATTTTCTGCAATAGCCTACCGTGGGGAACCTTATCAAACGCCTTACTGAAACCAATATACACCACATCAACCGCTTTACCCTCATCCACCTGTCTGGTCACCTTCTCAAAAAACTCAATAAGGTTTGTGAGGCATGACCTACCCTTCACAAAACCATGTTGACTATCGCTAATCAACTTGTTCTTTTCATGATGATTATAAACCCTATCTCTTATAACCTTTTCCAACATTTTACCCACAACCGAAGTAAGGCTCACTGGTCTATAATTACCAGGGTTGACTCTACTCCCCTTCTTGAACAAGGGGACAACATTTGCTATCCTCCAGTCTTCCGGCACTATTCCTGTCGACAAATACGACATAAAGATCAAGGACAAAGGCTCTGCAATCTCCTCCCTGGCTTCCTAGAGAATCCTAGGATAAATCCCATCTGGCCCAGAGGACTTATCTATTTTTACACTTTCCAAAATTGCTAACACCTCCTCCTTGTGAACCTCAATCCTATCTAGCCTGGCCGACTGTACCTGAGTATTCTCCTCGACAACATTGTCTTTCTCCAGTGTAAACACTGACGAAAAATATCCATTTAACGCTTCCCCTATCTCCTCTGATTCCACACACAACTTTCCACTACTATCCTTGATTGGCCCTAATTTTACTCTAGTCATTCTTTTGTTCCTGATATACCTATAGAAAGCCTTAGGGTTTTCCTTGATCCTATCCGCCAACGTCTTTTCGTGTCCTCTCCTCGCTCTTCTTAACTCTCACTTTAGGTCCTTCCTGGCTAACTTGTAACTCTCAAGTGCCCTAACTGAGCCTTCATGTCTCATCCTAACATAATCCTTCTTCTTCCTCTTGACAAGTGCTTCAACTTCCTTAGTAAACCACGGTTCCCTTGCTCGACAACTTCCTCCCTGCCTGACAGGTACATACTTATCAAGGACACGCAGTAGCTGTTCCTTGAAAAAGCTCAGGTTAGGATTACATGTTGCTCAGTTGCTAAAGATGTATAAAAATCCAACCAACAACAATCTCTTTGGCAGAATTGATTGATACACTTAACTCTTCGCAATTTAAAATTTGCTCACCTCTAGTTTCCCCGCACCTTCCAAAAGTTCGCCCATCTCATGATAACATGCATCAATTTCTGGACCGTTCAGCAGACAACAATAGTACTGGAAAATTTCAATGGCTGCTTTGAAGAAGCCATACTTCAGCTTCCATTATTCCCATTAGACGATAGATGCCCCTATTGTGATTTAATTATAATTGTGAAAGCAGAGGATAGATAATGTTGCTGAAATTGGAGCCCCAACCTTGCTCTACTTGGTTGGCCATGACCTTACTGAATATTACTACACTCAGAGGCTTCTCAAGTGCACAATATGTTACAGAAACAATCCAATTCCATGGCAGTCACACGACTGACAGCGACTGGTGCCATAGGTTCTCTCCATAACACTACGGGGATCTCAGTAACCTCACTAATCGGCACTAAATACATCATTGGTGTTTTTACTACAAGACCAAGCAAGGACCTCACTTTCCAATTGAGCAGCAGAAGCTAACAGGAAATAATCCTAAGACATATTTATTTTCGAATAACAGGATCCCTAAAAGTCAAGGGTGTCATTGATGGTGTGCAGACAGCCCTATGTGCTCCATAGCTTTTTTCTCCATTGATATTCATTTTGAGTGTGATACCACAAGTAAATGTCAACTTCACCGTCAGAAATCATGACTCGTGAATATGACTGTAGCCTATCATGTGTTGCAAATCTGATGATCAAGATCGAGATACTGAAAAGCCAAGGGTACATGTTAATGCTTTGGCTCATAATCCCTCTCTGGTAGTCCCAGACATCAGCGGATCCATAATGGAGCACAACATAATGGAGCTGACACAGTGGGTGTGAATTTACAGACCCTCCAGCTGGTGGGATCCACCGGGGCCCCCCAAAGTCAACGTAGATTTGAATGGCTCACCCCATCCACCAAGGGGGAACAGGAAAACCCTGGCTAGCGATTCCAGCATGCGTAGTAACTTTCACAGTGCTTCAACAGCCAACAAAGCATTTTTTGAAGTGTGGTCCCTGTTGTAATGTAGGAAACACAGCAGCAAATTGTGTACAGGTCAGCTCCCACTAACAGTAATATTCCAACGTAAACTGCTGAAGGTGTTGAGAATAGGCCTGGTCACCTGTATTCTCTATAACTGGCAATGAAACAGGCATCAACACAAAGCAATCGGTACTGCTCAGTAGATGGAAGGGTTACTAGTCTGCAGTGACGTTGGGCTCCAAATACGAGAGTCAGTCCTTTTGGACTGGCTGTTAATATTTACTTATGGACATTTATTATCTATTCAAGTGTAACATTCGATTATCATTTAGACCCAGTGGTCCGACTCAGCTTTACTCCTTTTTTTCTGGTTGTTGGAATGAAAGGTTAATGCATCATGTCTTTGCTGAGCTTCTTTGGCAGTGACACGGTCACCTTAGTTCTTTTTTCACTTTTGGCTGGATTTTGCCTGCTGTACTTTTATATTAGACCCAAACCCTCAGCAGCTTTCAAGCTTCCCCCAGGCCCAGCTCCTCTACCGCTGATTGGGAATCTGCACACCCTGGACCTGAAAATGCTCTACAAAAGCCTGATGGAGGTCAGATACATTTATCCCCTGTCATGTGAGAGTACCTTTAAGAAATGGGTGTTTATAAATGGGTGTGTATATAAATATCTGCAGTGAGAGTACCTTTAAGAAATGGGTGTTTATAAATGGGTGTGTATATAAATATCTGCAGTGAGAGTACCTTTAAGAAATGGGTGTTTATAAATGGGTGTGTATATAAATATCTGCAGTGAGAGTACCTTTAAGAAATGGGTGTTTATAAATGGGTGTGTATATAAATATCTGCAGTGAGAGTACCTTTAAGAAATGGGTGTTTATAAATGGGTGTGTATATAAATATCTGCAGTGAGAGTACCTTTAAGAAATGGGTGTTTACTACTGCAGTGATGTCAGAGAGTGGGTAGAGCTGGGCTGTCTGCCAGCTTTTTACTTTCATTTGTGAGCAGGCTGCAGGGTGTGTTTTAGTTTCGTTTTCAGTGTTGGAGATGAAGCCAGTCAGAGCAGCTGTACTGTTGATCTCTCTGCCATCAAAAGACTATCTCTTGATCATTTGGTGAATTCAGAAATATAAATGTTTTCAGTAGTGACTTTAACCTGATGTGCTTCTGATAAAGGTTTTGTTTTTAAGTCGTATGGATGTTAAAAAGGAAAGCTTAAAGGTTTACTTAGTGTTGTAGTCTTTGGGGGTTGTATTTGAATTAATGGTTGCTAAGATGTTCACTGTCTGTTTTAAAAAGGTTAACTTGAGTTCATAGAATAAACATTGTTTTTTAAAAATACTTTTCCATTTCTGTTGTACCACACCTGTAGAGTGAGTTGTGTGCTCCCCATACCACAATCTATTAAAAGTTATGGGTCAGGCGAACTCCATGATACACTTTGGGGTTCTCTAAACCCTGGCCCATAACAAATTGGGGTTCTCTAAACCCTGGCCCATAACACTCCGTTAAGCAGTTAAGTTGTTAAAAAAATCAATTTGCAGGATTTGGGCATCACTGGCTAAGGTAGCATTTGTTGCCCATCTGTAATTGGCCTTGAGAAGACAGAAGTGTAAAAGTGAGTATTTGTGGTGTCTTCTCCAGTGGTGGGAGTCAGGGCAGGGGTGGTTGCAAAGGGCGAATGCCTCTACCTTGTGCGGGATGATGTAGGAGTGGTTTCAAGACCCGTGTATTGAGTCAGCTTCCATGTGGGGTTATTCCCTGTGGCTCAGCTCAGTGCAGAGAGGAACAAACACCACAACCTGGACAAGATGGCTTATTTAATCAAGCTTGTTACGTGTACATGGAGAACAGACTGGATATCGGCCAAGACCCGTTCTGCCGAACAAAAACCCGAACACAGTACTTAGACAACGTTCAAAAATCAATTGAGCTTCATCCTGACAGCTGCTTGTACTGACTGTTTGTGAGAAACAGAACAACAGAACCAGCACCCTGGATTGTTTCCCAAAGACAAGATGTCAGAAGTCATGTACTTTTGGTCAAGTTCCCTATCCTAAATCCCATTTGATTACTTATTACTACAATGTCCTAAAAATACATGTTTAATGGTTAATAATGATTACTCAGTCCTATAATTCATCTCAGTCCTTAATAAAATAACTTACATCAAACCACTCTAGTGGCATGCTAACGATTCAGTTTTAAGAGGTATCATCGCTGAACCCCCTCTTCACGTGAGGTTGGGGTTGATACAGCTAAAGGTTGTGCACTGAGCGCACCTGACAGAGACGAAGATGTGCCATTTGTTTGAGGGGGTGGATATTTATGAGCAGTGTTGGAGGGACCCAACCAATCACGGACATATGTTCTGTTCCTGCCGAAGCTGGAGAAATTTTGGAGGTTGTTCTTCGGCACCATGTCACTGCCGCCTGTCTGGGTAATGTTGGCGGGGGCGGGGGCGGAGGGGGGGGGGGGGAGTTTAGTGTGCCATCTTTAAAAATGGTGCCTGATCTCTGTTGAGCCGGCAATGCTGGCTCCAAGCAGGCCCCGCCTCACCACAATGATAGCAAAAATCATGGCCCCAGATCGTTTTTGCACTGAGTGCACAAAAGTATGGAGAGAAAACATGGCTGCGCGTCTGGAGAGCTACACACGGGTTGTCTTGTTTTAGCCAGTACCCTGCACACTGAGGGGAAGAGTCCACCAGTCCATTCAACCCAACCAGCCCAGCCAGCTTTTGTTCTCCAAATTTAATTCTTTATTAGCGCAACCCTCTATTCCTTTCTACCCCATACCTCCAGGGTGCTTGATGTCAAGTGTAAATGCAGAGCACATGACCTGCTCATTGTTGCCACTTCCTAATTTCCTCTTATTTAAATGGTTTTTTAGCTCACTGGGCTAAATCGCTGGCTTTTAAAGCAGACCAAGCAGGCCAGCAGCACGGTTCGATTCCTGTACCAGCCTCCCGGACAGGTGCCGGAATGTGGCGACTAGGGGCTTTTCACAGTAACTTCATTGAAGCCTACTCGTGACAATAAGTGATTTTCATTTCATTTTTTCAGGAGGCAGTGACTCGCACTTTGAAAAACCATGCCCTATGGCAGCCTCTGCAGAACTTCATGTGATTTTTGATTAATGGAGATAATGAAGTGTTAATAACAGAGTATAAGTTTACTTTAAAGGAAATATTGGAAATATTGTGCACTAATTGCCAGCGACATTATAATCATGACGTTGATAATAATGTGCTGATCCTCCTATGTAAAGCCCAAACCAAACAACAGCATTCAGGACCGTCTTTATCTTTCATAGCCATCACCACGCAGAAGGGGAACCTCCTAATTGGGATCCCCAGATGTCCTGCCCTGGCACTGCTACCATGGCACCGTCACCCTGGTACAGGTTGGCATTGGTGCTAGGGGCCATTCCCTGGCATGACCCTTTCCCCCCGCTGTGCTAAATGTACCTTGGCAGCTCCAGCAGGTTCCCCAACACAACATTTCTTCATGATGGAATTTGTCCTCTTAACAAAAGTTCATCACAACGTCTCTGCAACTTTCTGTCCTTTCTTGAAAGCTTAGTTACACTTTCTGGGATCTTTAGAATCAACCCAGGAACCCGGAGGGTAAAACTAGACGAGGGCAGGGGGGTCAAAACTTGCACTTGCCCATTGATAGATAAGTTCAACTGAGGTCAACGGAACTGAACGGGATGACTAATGGACAATTGATTTGTTTTGGGTCCCCACTCATGTCCAATTTGCACCACCCATCTCTCCCCCCCCCCCCCCCCCCCCCCCCCCATTCTCACCCTTTATATTAATGCACTGTTATTGACAGGATTTTTCTGGTTTCATTTCAGTTATCTGAGCAGTATGGGTCTGTGTTTACCATTCAGCTGGGACTGGAGAAAGTGGTGGTACTCACGGGGTACAAAACAGTGAAAGAAGCTCTCGTAGACCGTGCAGATGAATTTGCAGAGAGAGCAAAAATCCCTGTGTTGGAAATGCAGACAAACGGTTATGGTAACTTGCAGCTCTTCACTTTATTATGCACTGTTGATATTATAATTATGTGTTAACCAAACAAATAAGATTTTAATCACTGGCTTGGGGAATGCCAGTTAACAACATGAGCTTGGGCTCCATTAAGAAACATGAGAGCAGTCAGCTTGTTGCTGTGAGGGGTTGAGGTGGGTGATGGCAGAGAGAGAAGTTATATTCATAGTAAAAAGATATTTTGACTTGTGGGGGAGCCAGAATTTGGGGTCATAAATATAAAACGGACACTAATAATAATCACTTAGTGTCACAAGTAGGCTTCAAATGAAGTTACTGTGAAAAACCCCTAGTCGCCACATTCTGGCTCCTGTTCGGGGAGGCCGGTACGGGAATTGAACCCGCGCTGCTGGCCTTGTTGTGCATTACAAGCCAGCTATTTGTAATGCACAACAGTCCAAAGATGTGCGGGTTAGGTGGATTGGCCATGCTAAATTGCCCGTAGTGTCCTAATAAAAAGTAAGGTTAAGGGGGGGTTGTTGGGTTACGGGTATAGGGTGGATATGTCGGTTTGAGTAGGGTGATCATGGCTCGGCACAACATTGAGGGCCGAAGGGCCTGTTCTGTGCTGTACTGTTCTATGTTCTATGTTCTATTTAGCCCACTGTGCTAAACCAGCCCCTAAGGAATCCATTCGGGAACTCAGGAAAAATGTCTTCACACAGAGGGTGATGAGAATTTTGGAGATTGCGAGGAATCGTGGTGGATAGCATAGATATATTTCAGGAGAAACTCAATAAACAGATGAGATAGAACAGAATAGAAGAACATGCTGATGGGGTTAGATGAGAAGGCGCATAAATACTGCAAAGGCCTATTGGCTGAATGGCTTGCTTTGTGATTTACATTCTGTGTAATTCTATGGAAATTACCACATTGGAAACTAATCTGAAACCATTGATAGGAATGAAGGGTGCAATGAGTATATTAAAACATTAATGTTTCCCATTCTGTTCCTGGATGCACTGGAAACAAAGTAAGGCCTGGATTTTCCAGTCGCTCGCTCCCTTCAAAGCAGGATTTATAGCGGCAGATGTGTGGTGAGTCATTGGCCACCGGTGGGATCTACCATGCCACTAAAGTTTATGAGCATTTGCGCACTCACCTGCCGCTGGGAATCTGCCACGAAGGGGTCAACTTCGGTGGGACAGGAAAATCCAGCCAGCCGGTGAGGCCAGAAATTCCCGCCCAAAGTAAGTTACCTTCCATTTGATGTCCATTCTAGGTATTTCTTTTGGACATGGAGAGTCATGGAAACAGATGCGAAGGTTTACTTTAATGACCCTTCGTGATTTTGGAATGGGCAAGAAGACAATTGAAGACAAAATTACAGAGGAAGCCAAATTTCTGGTACACACAATACAGTCACATCAAGGTTAGAACTTATGCTATTCTAGTTCAGTGTAATTCTAGAACAGGTGTCCTGGCTGACTTTCCCACTTTTGCACTTAGGATTAATGCATTCAGGTCGATTACCTATGACATTAAACCAAGTACCCCAGTACTTCCCAGTACCCCAATAATATTTATCCCACAACTAACACTAAATCAGATGATCTGGTCGTTGTCTCATTGCTGTTTTTGGTAGCTTGCTGTGAATAATTTGGCAGCCACATTTCCTACCTTACAATACTTTACAATACCAAAATTCAATATTTGCTCCATGGCAGGTTGGTTAGCTCAGTGGTCTGGACAGCTGGCTCATAATGCAGAGCGAGCCAACAGCGTGGGTTCAATTCCTGTACTGGCTGAGGTTATTCATGAAGGTCTGCCTCCTCAACCTTGCCCCTCACCTGAGGTATGGAGGCCTTCAGGTTAAATCACCATCACTGAGCTCTCTCTCAAAGGGAAAATCAGTCTATGATCCTCTCAGGCTATGGTGACTTTAAGGTGTGAAATAAAAGCAAGTTTTTTTCTTTATTATTCTGTTCTGGCAAAGACCATAATGGCCTCAAAGACGGGGCCTTACTGGTCTGCATGGCTTAGAAACTCGGCATCAGAGGAGCTGAAGATGTGTCAACCTTAAAACATCAGAAGGAATTAAAAAGTGTCACCATTCCGTTTTCAAAATAACGTTAAATTCATGTTGATCTGTGTTTTCTGGTAGGCCAGCCCTTTGATACAACTGAGCCTGTCACCTCTGCCATGGCCAACATCATCTGTTCGATAGTTTTTGGAGATCGCTTTGACTACAAGGACCAAATATTTTGTACTATTACAAAGCTGATACGTGAAAATTTTCATCTACTTGGAACTTCTAAAGTCCAGGTATACATTCAGTATTATACAGTTAGAAATGTGAGGTGAAAGATTTTGATAAGAAGAGCAATATAAAATAAAGGATCTTCGGGAGCAGAGACCTGTGGGGATATGTACACAAATCGTTGCAGGTATCAGAATAGGTTGTGAAAGTGGTTAATCAGGCTGATGGGACCCTGAGCTGAAGCTGTTCTCTTTGGAGAGAAGAAGGTTGAGAGGAGATTTGAGAGAGTTGTTCAATATCATGAGGGCAAAGTAGACAGGGAGTAATGGTTCCCATTGGCAGAACCAGAGGACACGAATTCAAACTGTTAGAACAAAGAACAAAGTACAAAGAACAGGCCCTTCGGCCCTCAAGCTTACGCCAACCTTGCTGCCCGTCTAAACTAAAATCTACACTTCCGGGGTCCGTATCCCTCTATTCCCATCCTATTCACTTATTTGTCAAGACGCCCCTTAAACGTCCCTATCGTCCCTGCTTCCACCACCTTCTCCGGGAGCAAGTTCCAGACATCCACTACCCTCTGTGTAAAAAAATTGCCTCGTACATCTCCTCTAAACCTTGCCCCTCGCACCTTAAACCTATGGCCCCTTGTAATTGACTCCTCTACCCTGGGAACAAGCCTCTGACTCTCCACTCTGTCTGTGCCCCACATAACTTTGTAGACATCCTGTTAAATCTCTTCTGCACCCTCTCCAAAGCCTCCACATCCTTCTAGCAGTGTGTCGACCAGAATTGAACACTATACTCCAAGTTGGGGGTGGGGGGACAGATGGAGGGTTGGGGGGGATGGTCGCGTTGGGGGGTGGGAAGGTTTGGGGGGGGGGGGGGGGGGGGGGCGGCTGCGGGGTGTCAACTAACCCAAGCTTTTAACCTGTACTGTGCCAAATACATATAATACAATATGTACCTGAAATTCCTACATTCATTACACTACTGTACCTTTTTGTGGCACTGGAGGTCAGTCCTTTTGGTCACGCGGCCTGAGTTTATGGCGTTGGCACTTCTTCCCATGCTGCCTGGTAGCTCACCCTCCAGGACCCTTGTAGACACAGGACATCCCTTCTGGGGTCCACTGCATCTAGGAGCCTCTCCAGGTCTGTACCTCCAAACTTTGTGGCCGGTTACCTTGGCGCCATGGCTGTGAGCTGAGTGGGGATGGTTGTGCAAGTGCTGTTTACGTCATGCTTAACATTGTTAGCTTGGTGGGGGAGGGGGGTTGGAATTAACATTGAACGGCCTTGCCCACCTCCCCAAGCCGAGCTCCAGGAAACTCCTGGCAGTTCCCGCTCGATATCAAACTTAGAAATCGCACCCAAAGTTTACAATTACCAGTTAAACGATGCTTAACAATAAAATGAAACACAATCACCTCACTGCTATCTTTATCTTCACTCAATAAAACCGCATCTCAAGTCAAAATCCATTTTTAAATACAGTTAGGAAACATGGGATTACTTTCCAAACACTGGGTAGAGATCTTATGAGACTTTTGGAAGATAGAGACCTGAACCCTGTTAGAATAATGCAGAATCTCTGGCTATATTCTCCAGAAACTGTTTCTCAGCTCTCCTTCCAACCAAAAGCTAAACTCTGTCTGCCTGCTAGAAACCTGGTACAAACCCGCTCCTCCCATTAGTTACATCATCCTTATTCCACTCAAATCTCATGACCTGATTATTTAAGTTTAAACACGAATGTCTCTAATTATCTACTCCCCAGCGAACCTTCTTTATATAAACAAAATTCCATCAGCCCAAACTTTTATGATGCTTTAATTATACGGTGTAGCCAAGGCACCTTTTAAACTAGGACTTTAAAAAAAGATTACTTCAGCAGTCATACACACACAAACCTGTATTGTGCCAAATACATATAATACAATATGTACCTGACGTTCCTACATTCATTACACTACTGGTGGCCATCTCTTTAAACTCTTCATCCCTGACTACTTCACTTCCCTCCAACAAGTGAGGAGCTCATTTATTTCATCATTACCAGGGAAGTGCGGGCCTCCGGTGCAAGGGGGTGGGGGGGGGGGGGGGGGGGGGGGGGAAGGTGGAGGACCTTCTCGTGAACCTGCTGCTGCGCCTGGCCAAACTTGCCATGAAAAAGTTCCAGGCAGCAGGAGATCTAGGGGGTCATCCAACCTAACTGTCTGCCCCTCTTCCGTCGCCTCATTTGCGGCCGTGTGTCCCTGGAAAGGGAGCATGCGTTGCCCATGGGCACACCCGAGGCCTTCCGTGCTCGGTGGGCACCGCAGGGGTTGGACTGCTTTATTGACCCCGATTTTCACATCCTGGTTTGATGGTTTTTAAGTTTCCATTCCCTCTTTATTCCTTTTGGGCTGAACTCCTTTTGTTCTTTGTGAGCGGCCCCTTTTATTTGTCCACCAGTAATTTGTGTTCTATTTAGTTGATGGGCCCAATAAAAGGTACCAGGGAAGAGATCATGTTTAGTTGATTCCACACATACCTCTCCCACTTTTCCTCAACCACCAATCGGAATCTCTCCTAAACCTCCTAGTGCTCGAGTCCTCTCCATCTCCACAGTCAGGGGGAAAATATATTTTCCTATATTTACTGATAAATTGCAAAACCTTGAACTTCATCCTATTCATTTACTTGAAACGTTAACCCTTTCTTCCCCTCTGCACTGATGACCTGTTTTCATACAGATTTTCATAGCATGTGCCTCAGTTTAAGTGTTCGTTTAAAACAATTATTTGGGAAACTTCACAGGTTTTGAAAACATTGTCCATTGCACGGGCTGATCTCTGAGGAGATAAACGTGTTTTATATTCCTCAGATGTACAATGCTTTCCCTTTCCTGGGTTTTCTGCCTGGAACTCACAAGAAGATCTTTGAAAACAGGACACGGATGGTTCAGCTGATCCTGAATTTCTACAAAGAACATGAGAAAACATTGAATGAGAACGATATACGAAGTTTAATCGATGCTTTCTTGCTAAAGCGGCAAGAGGTACTCTAATACCTTTGATCGTTGCGTTCTTTTACAAACACGGGGAGAATGTGCAAACTCGACGCAGACAGTGTTCCAGAGCCGGGATCAAACCTGGGACCTTGGCGCTGTGAGGCAGCAGTGCTAACCACTGCGCCACCGAGCTGCCCACTGGTGATATTTTTCATATTAATGTCAGATGAATATTAATTGAATGTGTGAACAAAAAATTCTTTGGGGGAGACAAAAGTTATGCCAACCTTGTACGATTTGCTAACTATTCTAGAAGAGCCTTGCATGTGTCTATACGAGGCTGACTTCTATGCTTCCAAAAACAAACTAATTTCAGCTTGTGTTGTTTTCATTTTCGAGGAATCAAAAAATTCAGATTCCCATTTCCATGACAACAACTTGGTGACTTCAGTGATAAACTTGTTTGCAGCTGGGACAGATACTTCATCTTCCACATTGCGCTGGGCAATTCTCTTGCTGACAAAGTACCCCGAGATTCAGAGTAAGTGTTTATTTTAATTTATTCAAAAACGCATTTATCTGAGCAACATATAACGTCGTCAAAATCAATACATTGGGTGGCAATTTATGGGATGGGATGGGATGGGATGGGATGGGGCCCCTCAGGGCCACCCCCTTGCCCTCCACTCTCCCCCCCCCCCCCCCCCCCCCAAACAAGTCCCAAATCACAACATTAGACAGCTCTGGGTCATTCTGCAATCCTCGGCCAATATGGTTGTTTACCCTGAGTATTAGGATCATCTGACAACTTAATCAATTGTTCTAATTAATGTGTGTATTACCTCAGCTGAGTCTTCAGTGCAGTACTGAGGGAGGGTTGCTTCCTTTTCAGTTTCTTATCAATGTTGTTGTTAAAGTTTCGTTTGCATTTCACCCACGCTCCAGATCTACCAGCACCCGGTGCGGGGGTGGCGGCGAAGGCAGAGGGCCTCCTCTTGAACCTGCTCCTGGGCCTGGCGAAGCTTGCCATAAATAGGTCCAGGCAGTGGGCGATCGAGGGCGGGTTATCCAATCGGACTGTCTGCCCCTCTTCCACAGCTTCATTTGCGGCTGGATGTCCCTGGAAAGTGAGCATGAGGTGTCCGCGGGCACACTCGAGGCCTTCCGTGCTCAGTGGGCACCGCAGCAGGTGCATTGTTTCATCCACCCCAGTTTTCACATTTTGATTTAATTTGTATTTTTAAGTTTCCACTCCTCTGTTCTTTTTGGGCTGTGCTCCTTTTGTCTTTTAAGAGCGGCCCCTTTAATTTATCCCTCAGTTAATTTCTGTTCTTCTATTTAGTTGATTGGGCCCTAAAATAAAGCCTCAGTTGATTGGCCCAATAAGATCACTAAGGGAGGGGAGGGTTGCACTGTCAGAGCTGTTGGCTGGATTCGGGTGAATTCTCTGTCGGTGGGAATCTCTGTTCCGTCGGCAGCACACACCCACCCGTGGGTTTCCCGCCAGTGTGAGGAAGCTGCAATGGAAATTCCCATTGGCCGGCAGTGGGAACAGAGAATCCCTCTGCTGGTGATGGCGTGCCACCCGAGGAACACACTGCTGGGGAGGTGGAGAATGCACCCCTTACTTGTTCCTGTTGGAACTGAATGGCGTGCAATTTGCATTCTCATTGGGGGTGCTATTTGTCCCGCAATTCAGGACATGCAAATGGGCCAGCACTCTGCTGCTGCGAATTGCCAGACATTCCCATCCCGCAGGCGGTGTAACCACTCGGGTCGAAATTAGCGCTAAAAGGCCTGACAAGCTGGAGCTGCTTATAAGCACTCCACTCACCATACACTCATTCCAGCCACCAGGATGGCTCAGAGCAGACCTGCCCCCTGAATTGAGGAGTCTGAAGTGGACCCACTGCTTGATGCCCTCGAAGAGAGCCTCTTCCCCCAAGGTGGGCCGCAGATCAAGCATGCTCTCCTGAGCAGCACGTGGGAGGAGGTGGCAATGCTACCTGCTTCACCAGGAGGAGACAGTTGGTGATCCTGAGGGATGGGTGTCACTCGTGGGACCTTTGCGTTGAGAGGGACGGTGTGTCGGGGGGGGGGGTCGAAAGGCAACAGTGCAGATATGCTTTGGTTGGGGTGAGCTCTGTTTCCTCTGCAATGAGGCAACACGTCTGAGGAGTGCCAAACACCTGGTGGCCACTGATTGGACATGGCCACACCCATCTGCTTGATGATACTGCTGGGGTATGAGGGTTTGCAGAGGGGGTGGCCTGGGTGGGCTCCTACACCACCAGAGGCTCCCTGAACATTTACAGGACACAATGAGCAGTCGGCAATGTGTATAGCCAGGGACACCAGAGAGGTGCATTTAAATCACAGCAAAGGCTGTCTGAGCCAGGCCACCCCGATCCCGAAGGGGACACCCCAAGTTCACGGATGTGGACACCAAGTCATTCCCCGCTACCCCCCCCCCCCCCCCCCCCCCCCCCCCCCCCCCCCCCCCGGGCCCGGGCAGCCACCCCCTGAAAATCTCATGGCACTAACAATTTTGCTCAACATGAATAATCAAGTAAACACAAATCAAATAAACTGAGGGACAAATTAAAGGGACAGTTCCTTAAAGGGAAATTGCTTTATACATGTGGTGATTGTAGATCTGAGTAGCTGCAATACAACTGAGCAAGCACTAGAGGGAGCACGGGAGAGCTATAAATACACAGGGACAGGAAGTGAGGACACACTTCACGGAAGGCAGAACTCGTAGCAGGACACAGACACGCAGGCAGGCAGCATTTGAGGTAGCTGTAAGTTACGCTTTGAAGACAGAACAAATTCACAATAGAACAAATTCACAATAAAACATCTTCTCCACCTTTGAGACTATGAGCTTTATTAACACACGAGGAACAACACATGGTACCAGGATTGGCTTCAGGCGCTTACTACAGGACAACTCAGCTGCAGACGCAGAAAGAACAAAATGGCATGGAAATCTCCTACTGGACATTCGACCTGGGAAGACATTGCTTATTCGAGGATGTGGCTTGGAATCCCACCTCAGCTGGACACGACCGGCAATGTAAGAAATGTCTGGAAAATGTTTAAACAAATGTTCGATTTATATATCATAGCTAATGATATAGCAGCAACCTCAGACGAAATTAAAATAGCAATGCTCATCGCAGGACATGAAGCTAGGAAAGTATATAATGGATTTAAATACTCAAAAGATG
Organism: Scyliorhinus canicula; assembly: GCF_902713615.1. Classification (NCBI taxonomy): domain Eukaryota; kingdom Metazoa; phylum Chordata; class Chondrichthyes; order Carcharhiniformes; family Scyliorhinidae; genus Scyliorhinus; species Scyliorhinus canicula. Next base: position 20,690,510 of record NC_052160.1, on the reverse strand, counting down.
AAGACAGCAACAACTTACAAATAATACTAAAAAAATTTGAAGAGTACTGTATGGAATTTGAACAGCACGGTATGCTCAGAGGCCAAACTGCACACAGACTGAGTGATGCAAAATTCAAACAATCACTCTCAAAACAGGAAATCGCGAGTGAAAAGTACAGGTCAAAAAGAAGAAATAACTTGAATTTTTCACAAAGCCAAAACGCTGAAATCCAGTCCAGATTGAGAGGAAAAGGTAACTTACAACTTTCAGAAAGAAAAAACGCTGAAATCCGCGATAAAATGGCGTCGGAGCACATTTTACAGTCTTGGGGAGACAAAGAACAAAAAACTGCGTCTGCGCATGCGCAGGAAACGGAAGCCGCCCATGCGCAGTTACAATCACCCGTTTTGCGTTCTGCGCATGCGCAAGCCACGCATGCGCAGTTAAAAAAAGTTCTTGTTGCTGATCGTTATGCACATGCTCAGTCTCAAAACGTTTTGGTCGCGGATCGTTATGCGCAAGCCGCGCATGCGCAGTGGACACAAAACCACACAGTAAAGGAAGGCCGATTTGCGCATGTGCAATTCATTCCTACACATGACATCACGAGCGTCATGACGTCATGACGTCTGAGCATCCGGACCACGCCTACTTAAAAGGGAAATGCCCAAAAATTGAAAACAAGATACTTAAAGCGGTAAAACCAAACTTTCTTGCATCAGAAGACAAAAAAATGCTTGAACTTAAACCAGCAGTTGAAAACAACTCCCACAACACCCTGGAAAAAGCAGTCTGCACCACCCAAAGTGAAGAGAACAAAAAGAAATCCAAAACAAAAAAAGATAATTTGGTTTTCAAAGATTGCTACTCAGACATGGCTGGGTTATTCGGATATGCTGATTACAGCATCAGCGACACGGTCGCAAAGCTCAACACAAATCTACTCGTGGTAGATGAATCCAACACCATGGTGCCATGGCAGATCGTCAATACATTGGATGACAGCAATACCCAAGACGAAGACGACGCCACACAGAGAGTGATGACAGGCTCCACAGTGAGAGTGATGAAAGACTCCAAAAGGGAAGCAAGCAAACACTCCCTGGCGAACACCATGCATGAACAAGACCATGAAGGTCAACCCACCGTATCTGAGCAACCAAGCTCACATAAACAAGAAGAAGACAATGTACATCTACCCACTGCATGCGAAAACAGTGACAAGGTGATCACACTCGACATACAGGAGGTACAGGATCACAGCGAGACTGACAGTTCTCAGCTTGTCTGTACAGAAGCACAGAGTAGGGCCACCCAAGAGTCCAGAGAGGCCACGCCAATAGAAACCATGCAGATTTTGACTCCAGAAGAGGAGCACCAAGAGTCCAGAGAGACCACGCCAATAGAAACCATGCAGATTTTGACTCCAGAAGAGGAGCACCAAGAGTCCAGAGAGACCACGTCATTTGAAATCATGAAGATTTTGACTCCGGAAGAGGAGCGCCAAGAGTCCAGAGAGACCGCGTCAAATGAAATCGTGAAGAATTTGACTCCAGAAGAGGAGCACAAAGGAAGCAAAGACGAGGAATCAAATCCACGACAAATTACTGATGTCACCAGCATCAATGCAACATAAGAACATAAGAACATAAGAACTAGGAGCAGGAGTAGGCCATCTGGCCCCTCGAGCCTGCTCCGCCATTCAATTAGATCATGGCTGATCTTTTGTGGACTCAGCTCCACTTTCCGGCCCGAACACCATAACCCTTAATCCCTTTATTCTTCAAAAAACTATCTATCTTTACCTTAAAAACATGTAATGAAGGAGCCTCAACTGCTTCACTGGGCAAGGAATTCCATAGATTCACAACCCTTTGGGTGAAGAAGTTCCTCCTAAACTCAGTCCTAAATCTACTTCCCCTTATTTTGAGGCTATGCCCCCTAGTTCTGCTGTCACCCGCCAGTGGAAACAACCTGCCCGCATCTATCCTATCTATTCCCTTCATAATTTTAAATGTTTCTATAAGATCCCCCCTCATCCTTCTAAATTCCAACGAGTACAGTCCCAGTCTACTCAACCTCTCCTCATAATCCAACCCCTTCAGCTCTGGGATTAACCTAGTGAATCTCCTCTGCACACCCTCCAGTGCCAGTACGTCCTTTCTCAAGTAAGGAGACCAAAACTGAATACAATACTCCAGGTGTGGCCGCACTAACACCTTATACAGTTGCAACATAACCTCCCTAGTCTTAAACTCCATCCCTCTAGCAATGAAGGACACAATTCCATTTGCCTTCTTAATCACCTGTTGCACTTGTAAACCAACCTTCTGTGACTCATGCACTAGCACACCCAAGTCTCTCTGAACAGCGGCATGCTTTAATATTTTATCGTTTAAATAATAATCCCGTTTGCTGTTATTCCTACCAAAATGGATAACCTCACATTTGTCAACATTGTATTCCATCTGCCAGACCCGAGCCCATTCACTTAACCTATCCAAATCCCTCTGCAGACTTCCAGTATCCTCTGCACTTTTCGCTTTACCACTCATCTTAGTGTCATCTGCAAACTTGGACACATTGCCCTTGGTCCCCAACTCCAAATCATCAATGTAAATTGTGAACAATTGTGGGCCCAACACGGATCCCTGAGGGACACCACTAGCTACTGATTGCCAACCAGAGAAACACCCATTTATCCCAACTCTTTGCTTTCTATTAATTAACCAATCCTCTATCCATGCTACTACTTTACCCTTAATGCCATGCATCTTTATCTTATGCAGCAACCTTTTGTGTGGCACCTTGTCAAAGGCTTTCTGGAAATCCAGATATACCACATCCATCGGCTCCCCGTTATCTACTGCACTGGTAATGTCCTCAAAAAATTCCACTAAATTAGTTAGGCATGACCTGCCTTTAACGAACCCATGCTGCGTCTGCCCAATGGGACAATTTCTATCCAGATGCCTCGCAATTTCTTCCTTGATGATAGATTCCAGCATCTTCCCTATTACCGAAGTTAAACTCACTGGCCTATAATTTCCTGCTTTCTGCCTACCTCCTTTTTTAAACAGTGGCGTCACTTTTGCTAATTTCCAATCCACCGGGACCACCCCAGAGTCTAGTGAATTTCGGTAAATTATCACTAGTGCATCTGCAATTTCCCTAGCCATCTCTTTTAGCACTCTGGGATGCATTCCATCAGGGCCAGGAGACGTGTCTACCTTTAGCCCCATTAGCTTGCCCATCACTCCCTCCTTAGTGATAACAATCCTCTCAAGGTCCTCACCTGTCATAGCCTCATTTCTATCAGTCGCTGGCATGTTATTTGTGTCTTCCACTGTGAAGACCGACCCAAAAAACCTGTTCAGTTCCTCAGCCATTTCCTCATTTCCCATTATTAAAACTCCCTTCTCATCCTCTAAAGGACCAATATTTACCTTAGCCACTCTTTTTTGTCTTATATATTTGTAAAAACTTTTACTGTCTGTTTTTATATTCTGAGCAAGTTTACTCTCATACTCTATCTTACTCTTCTTTATAGCTTTTTTAGTAGCTTTCTGTTGCCCCCTAAAGATTTCCCAGTCCTCTAATCTCCCAGCAATCTTTGCCACTTTATATGCTTTTTCCTTCAATTTGATACTCTCCCTTATTTCCTTAGATATCCACGGTCGATTTTCCCTCTTTCTTCCGTCCTTCCTTTTTGTTGGTATAATCCTTTGCTGAGCACTGTGAAAAATCGCTTGGAAGGTTCTCCACTGTTCCTCAACTGTTCCACCATAAAGTCTTAGCTCCCAGTCTACCTTAGCTAGTTCTTCTCTCATCCCCTTGTAATCTCCTTTGTTTAAACACAAAACACTAGTATTTGATTTTACTTTCTCACCCTCCATCTGTATTTTAAATTCCACCATATTGTGATCGCTCCTTCCGAGAGGATCCCTAACTATGAGATCATGAATCAATCCTGTCTCATTACACAGGACAAGATCTAGGACCGCTTGTTCCCTCGTGGGTTCCATTACATACTGTTCTAGGAAACTATCGCGGATACATTCTATAAACTCCTCCTCACGGTTGCCTTGACCGACCTGGTTAAACCAATCGACATGTAGATTAAAATCCCCCATGATAACTGCTGTACCATTTCTACATGCATCAGTTATTTCTTTGTTTATTGCCTGCCCCACCATATCGTTACTATTTGGTGGCCGATAGACTACTCCTATCAGTGACTTTTTCGCCTTACTATTCCTGATTTCCACCCAAATGGATTCAACCTTATCCTCCATAGCACCGATGTCATCCCTTACTATTGCCCGGATGTCATCCTTAAATAACAGAGCAACACCACCTCCCTTACCATCCTTACATCATTCACCATTCAATCAGTCTCACCATTCTCAAGACGAAACGTTCAATGCAACAGATTCCACAAAGGACACTCGCACCAATCACTGTGACAATGACTCAAATTATCCACACGGGACACTCATTGAGCATAACAAGAAAAACAAAAGCCAAAAGAAGCACAGCAGAAACTAGAACAACAACAGCAAGAACAAAAGCAATATGAAGCGCGACAAAAACAACAAAAATTGCATAAGCTCTGCAGAAACAAGAACAACAACAGCACCAACAAAAACTACAAGCACAACGACAAAAACTACAAGAAGAACAACAAAACCAACAAGAAGCATAACAAAGATAGCGACAACAACAAAGACAGAAACGACAAAAACAGCAACAAGAACGGCAACGAAAACAACAAAGGCAGGAACGACAGAAACAACAGCAATGAAACAACGACTTGTACAAAATGGTACAACTCTGCACATGTAGGACAATGCCACAGCACCAGCTTTCAAGGCAGATGACATAATAAATCGATACCACAAGCACAGAAAAAAGTCCATGTCAGTGGTTCGACCATGCAAACACCTCGGGATGACGCATTGTTTACTTAAAATAACAAGAACACCGACAACATTCCCCACGTCAACAACAACAAAAGAAAAAACTCAGTGAACAAATTCATTAAGTTTGGACTCATAAATGTTTTTATTAAGAGTGGACTCATAAATATAAATTGGCTTTGTAAAATATTCAATAGCACCATCACTTGTATAGATACACATATCATAAGTAACTGTTTTGTACAATTTTCTTTAACGATGTACAGAAAATATGTAAAGAAAAAAGGGGGGATGTGGTGATTGTAGATCTGAGTAGATGCAATACAACTGAGCAAGCACTAGAGGGAGCACGGGAGAGCTATAAATACACAGGGACAGGAAGTGAGGACACACTTCACGGAAAGCAGAACTCGTAGCAGGACACAGACACACAGGCAGGCAGCATTTGAGGTAGCCGTAAGTTAAGCTCTGAAGACAGAGCAAATTCACAATAAAGCATCTTCTCCACCTTTGAGACTACGAGCTTTATTAAGACACGAGAAACAACACAATACAAAAGCAAGAAAAGCAGGGGGTTCGCCTCGTGTACTGGCTAATAGTTGTTCCTTAGCCAGTATCACTTTAAAAAACAGATTACCTCGCCATTTAACTCATTGCTGCAGTGGAACTTGCTTTGTGTAATTGGATTGCCTTGTTTCTCTTTATTGCAATAATAATTACACTTCAATTGGCAGTGAAGTGTATTGGGATCTCTGAGGCTGTAAAAGTGCTTTCCAAAACAGTATACCTGATTACCCTATATTAAGTGGAAAAGTTTTAGTATTTTCTAATAACTCCTAGGCTGCCAGCAGCTCTAGAGAAATGACAGCTCGCTGAGCGATTAGCTCACAAGCTGTCACATCGAAACAAATGTTAACAGTGCAGTAATGCAGCCATCCAAATGCTGACAATTGTTTTAGTACGACAAAATATCCCATGAATTTAAAATCCCATATTCATAAATATAATAATTTACTCTTGACAAGTTGATTCTACTCATTCAATTGTCCTTTTCACTTCTCCTATATTCTTGTTCCATTAAATACTTTAATGTTTGCTTTTAATTTTTCTCCCTCTGTTTAATTTAGGATGCGATTGAATAGCCACGCTGCGCCCGAAAAGCAGTAATCTACCCGGCTCGCAAAGCCTCGCGAGATTTACCTGATCTCGCGAGACGTTGCGATGTAAATCCAGTCTATTGTGGGCGGGATCACTTTTATGCAAATCTGCATATTAGAGCAAGACAGCTCATCTCACGTTAATGTGCATATTCCCGAGTTACCCGAGGTGTGGGATGAATCCCCTTTGCTTCTGAGATCTGGGGTGAGCACCGTTCAGTACTGGTCCCCACAAACGGAGAGCAGAAGAACAGCACTCATGAGGGTCTCCCAATGGATCGGAGGTCCCCAGGTGCATGTCCTTTGGGAAGGGTGGTACCCTAGCACTGCTGCTGCCACCTGGCACCCTGGCAGTTCCACCTGGGTGCCAACCTGGTACTGCCAGCTGGCAGGGGCACTGCCAAGTTAGCACTGCAAAGGTGTCAAGTTGGCATTTGTGTGCTGCCGATCAGACCAGGGATGTCTTGCGTGGATGTTGGGGGGGGGGGGGGGTGGGGGGGCAAGAACCCTCTATTTGTACATTGGGGCTGAAGGAGGAGTCAGGGATCGCATCAGGGGCCTTAGAGATCGGGGCACCATTTTGCAGAGCGCCTCCCCCCTTATCTCACATGAGTGCCGTTTTATAGCCATGTGTTTCTCTGCACTGTGAGCGCCGGGAAACACGCGGCTACACATGCTCGCTACTTGACTTGTTCCTATTTAATTAAATTGCACCCTTAATCTAATTTATCTGTTCTAAAAATGTTTTCATCTGTCAATTATCTTTACCCTGGGCACAACTATCAACTTTAGAATCTAAAAATTAGCCCCTTGATTAACTGAATACTGGCTTTTAGAGTAGTTTCTGCTCAGTCCTCGAAGCTCAACTGTCAACAATTTATATAAAGGATCTGCAAGCAGGGACATAACAAAATTTGTGGGTGATACTAAAATAGGTGGGAAATCAGGCAGTGAAGAGGAGATAATGATTTTACAGATGGATATAGATAGGCTAGGAGATTGGGCCAAAATTTGTCAGATGGAGTTTAGTGTGAGGTTATCCATTTTGATTGAAAAAACAGAAAGGTAAATTATTATTTAAATGGAAAGCAGATTCAGGATGTGTCTGGGCAGAGGGATCTAGGTGTCTTTTGAACCACAGAAAGTCGGTATGCAGGTAGAATGTAATTAAGAAGGCAAATGGATTGTTGCCGTTTATTGCAAAAGGTCTGGAGTATAAAAGTAGGGAAGTGTTGTTGCAATTGTTTAGGGTGTTGGTGAGACTACGTCTCGAGTATTGTGTCCAGTTTTGGTCTCCTTATTTGAGGAAGGATGTGGTGACATTGGAGGCAGATCCGAGGAGGTTCACCAGATTGATTTTGGGGATGAAAGGGTCGACGTATGTGGAGAGATTAAACAGTTTGTGCTTATACTCGCTGGAGTTCAGAAGAATGAGACAGGATCTGATCGAGGTATATAAAACACTAAAAGGGATTGATAAAGTAAACGTAGACCAAATGCTCCCCCTTGTGAGGCAATCTAGAACAAGAGGTCGTGGATGTAGGTTGAGAGGTGGTAGATTTAAAAGCGAGATGAGGAGGAACTACTTCTCGCAGAGGGTGATGAATGTGTGGAACTCGCTGCCCTACAGTGTGCCGGAATCAGAGTCATTAAATAGTTACAAGTAGGAAATAGATACATTTCTGATTTTTAAAATATGTCGAAGAGATATAGGCAACAGGTGGGAGGTGGATTTGAGCAGGAAGAAATCAGCCATGATCTGATTGAATTGCAGAGCAGGCTCAAAGGGCTGAACTGCCTACTTCTGCTCCTGATTCCAATGTAACTAACTCAAAAGTCTTAAGACCAATGTGCACCTTTGCTGCAGGACCAAAAGAGGAAACAAATTAGTGACCCAATAGTTGATTTTTTTTTCTCTGATGCTGTAAAGACTCAAATCAAATATAATTATTGTTGACTCTTTTGATTTTTAAGTGGCTGCATGATGGGAATCTTCAACCTTGATCACTGTTCAACCTTTCTGTCTTGCCTTCATTGTTCAAACAACCATGCTACATAATTGCAACATTTTGACTTTAGTCAGTGCTAATTTCAATAGGGGTCTTCACAATCTTGAAAGAAAACAGAAGATTAAATAAATAAAAGCAATATTCATGGCTAAATTAACAAAGTATTGATACCCTAAAATCATTTGCCAAAGTAGTTATGCATTACAAAGCCTTAAATTTACGCTGTCGACCAGGCCCCTCAGCTCAGCTAATATATAAATGTTTTGAAGGTGCTGTGATTGGGAATATTATGCAAGTTGAATTGTTTCTCCCTTAAGGAAGCGTTCAAGAGGAAATTGAAAGAGTTATTGGAACAGAGAAAGTGCCAAGAATGGAAGATCGGAAGAGAATGCCTTACACTAATGCAGTCTTGCACGAGGTTCAAAGATTTGCTAACATCATCCCAATGAATATTCCACATGCAACAACCACAGATACGTACTTCAGAGGATATTTTATTCCAAAGGTAAAGTTTTCAATAAATGATGAAATATAGCAAAGCAACAGGTGAGATTTAACGGAAAAGTGTCAATTGTAACAATTTTTTCTGAGAGGTTCCATTGACTGCACCCACGCGCCAGAATGGGGCCAGAATAACCCACTGGCGTGATCAGGTGGTAAATCCCGCCCGTAGAATTTATTTCATAACTGGGGCGCTGAACTCAGAGATCGGGCCACCATTTTGAAAAGGTGCCCCGATCTCTAAGTGAGCTTGTGAGAGCTCCTCCCCTCTCCACACCCCACCCACCCATGAGCAATGTCACCCCCACACACATGGGCATTACCCCACATTCCACCCAAGTGAGAACCCCTGCTATTACCACCCTCCAAACCTCCCAGAGGACCCTCCTTACCTTCCCTGCACTCCTCCGCTCCCCCCACCCTTCATACCCCCTTCACCCTCTTTTCTTGGCCATGGCCCCCCCCTGGCCCTGACTTTTGATAGTGCCACCCTGGCACTACTCCTGCCAGCTAGGCAGTGCCACCCATGCACCTTGGCAGTGCCAGTACAAAGGTGCCAGCTGGACAATACAAAGGTGCCTAATTTCCAGGGGGAGGGTCAGGGGGCCACACTGCCCTGTCCTTGGCCACCCAGCGGCCTCCAGTGGCCTGGGAGACCCCCAGGTACTGGTTCTCCTGGTCCAAGTTTGTGTGGACCAGTACTGAACAGCACCCGCTAGATCCCAGGTGGCTGGGGGATACCAGGTAAGTCGGACTTTAAATAGGTTTACAACCTACTTACGCGAGCACGGCCTGGTCCCGCCCATTGTGGGCATGTCCCTGATCCCAATGCCTTGCGTGTCTTGGGTAGATCCCATGAGGTGCTGTGGCTGTTGTGAAGTTCGTTGAAGGCTTCACCCGGGATCTACCGGCTATGCCACAAATATTTCAGTTCTGTGCTTCGTGAGTAATTTCTTTCAACCGCTAATTCCAAATGTCCACACATAAGGATGATTAACGCGTGAATGGTAGAGGCGTGAGCCCTCACAATATTTAGGCATTTAGATGAGCTCTTGAAACGTCATGGCATACAAAACTATGGACCAAGTGTTGGAAAATGGGATCAGAATGGATAGGTGCTTGATGGCCGGCACAGACAAGATTGGCCGAAGGGCCTCTGTTTGTGCTACAAAATCTCTATGGGTGGGATTCTCCGGTGCCCCCACATTCCAGGGGGAAGTTCAGGGGGCCACACTCCCCTGTCCTTGGCCACCCCGCGCGCCGTTCGCTGACAGCGCGATTCTGTCCTCCCGCTGCCTGTCAGTGGGTTTTCCCATTGAAACCACCTCACGCCGCCTGGAAACCCGTGATGGGAAAAAGTGAATCGCAACAACTGGAGAATTCTGAACATTTTCTATCAGCTGAGTTCCATAACATGTACAACGATCTGTTCTTCCAGGACAGGCAATGGAGATGAACATCTATCCCAGTGATGCACCATACAGGTGCATGAGTTGCCATCATTCCAATATCTGTGCAGCTATCAATGGAATTGTTTTTTGTGCCTCTTCAAGTGCCCATTGCTTCTAACAGTAATAAGCCTAAGAGCTGAGGGTGAGATTTTCACATTTGGGCCTTTCTCTTCTGTTGAAGGGAATGCAAGTGATTCCATTGCTGTCCTCTGTGCTGTACGATAAAACCCAATGGGAAAAGCCAAATGAATTCAACCCGTCTCACTTCCTGGATGCCGAGGGGAGGTTTGTGAAGAGAGACGCCTTCATGCCTTTTTCCACAGGTACACACATCGGATTATTTTAGTAGACTCCTTTTTCATATAGTTATCCTTTATCTATGGTTGTGGTACATTGTTTTATTTGTATCTGTTTGTGTCTGTGGATTATCCGTTGCCAATTATTTTCTTTGGTTTGTTTTCTTAAAAATAATTCAATATATTAGAGCAATGTGGGCCGGAATTCTCCGGCTGTTCATTAACGATGGGATTCCCTGGTCTCACCAGCAGCCCACCCCAGCCATGGGTTTCCTGGGTGGCTTCAATCGGAACTTCCATCTGTAACCCTTTTCTATTAATTCATAAACCTCACTATGCACTCACAGAATCACTGATTCCCTACAGTGCAGAAGGAGGCCATTTGGCCCATCGAGTCTGCACCAACCCTCTGAAAGACCAGCCTACCCAGGCCCATTCCCCCACCCAACCCCTGTAACCCCATCTAACCTGTACATCTTTGGACTGTGGGAGGACACCCACGCAGACACAGAGAGAAAGTACAAACTCCACACGGACAGTCACCTGAGGCCGGAATTGAACCAGTGTCTCTGGCGCTGTGAAGCAGCAATGCTAACCTCTGTGCCGCTCCATTTCAAGACTTCATATTAAGATTTTACCCTTTATTATAATATTTCCCTTAACAGACCTATACATCGAAAACATTTTTTTTAAAGCTCATAGTGTGAATGCTACAATGCATCGACAGACTTTGAAATCACTTTCGCATTGTTCTGAATTAACCACTCCCGCCGGCGGCCAACCGCGAGCCTCCTCCGCTGCTAGAAAACATGCCGGTCCCGCTGATGTCTATGTCATTTGGCGTAGCTCGCCTGTCCTGCCGCCGGGGATGCCACCACGGGAGGGGGCTGCCTTCGGTGGGACCAGAGGATCTGTCGGTGGGAAGGGCTGGATAATCCTGCCCATGGCAATAAAATTCATGTGATTAGCTGGAATCAATCAGATTGGCCATTTTCACATCAAGTAAATGTTGAAGAAAGAAGGTTGAAATAGTTTGATTTGAAAGTTGTAGGTAAAAATGTAACAAATAAATACCCTACCAAGGCCCGCTCCCCCACCCTGGACACAAACCTTTGGGCGCGTTGCGCTCGAGCGGAGCACAACACGGCCGGAAAATCCCGGGAGAGGCCTCTCACGGTCTTCCTAGCAGCCTCCACACCTCATGGGATTCATCCAGTCCCGCGATGCATCAGAGTCGGAATGCCGCCCTAAAGGGGCAGGACCAAAACTTACTTACGACTTACCTATCTGGGATACACCGACCTACCTCAATCCACCGGCCTCCCCAGTGAGGCTGCAGCCAGGCAACATTCAGCACTGGTCCACACAAATGTAGACCAGGCAGAATGGCACCCAGGGGGTCTCCAGGGTCATTGGAGGCCCCAGGGTGATCACGGATAGTGCAGGGTGGCTGGAACATAGGCACCTTGACATTGCCCAGCTGGCACCTCTGCACAGCCACCCTGGCACTGCTAAGGTGCCCAGGTGGCACTGCCAAGCTGGCTGGAGCACTGTCAGGGTGCCAGTGCAAGGGTGCCAGAGTGGCACTGCCAAAGGTCAGAGCCCGAGGGGGACCATGCCCATGAAAAGAGGGTGGTTGTGGGGTTTGAAGGGTGGGGGGGTACAGGGCAGGCAAGTAGGAGCCTCTAGGTTGTTGGGGCGATGACAGGAGAGGTTCCTGGAAGGGAGGGGCTGCTTTAAGGGGGCTTCGGGGAGCCTGAAGATAGGGCCCTCAGGGACCCTGTAGCGGGGTGTTGTAACTTGGGGGGTAGTGCTAATGTGTATGATGGGTGGCAATTCCTATGAGTGGGGGGGGGGACCACAATCTCACTTGGAGATCGGGGCACCTTTTCAAAATGGCTTCAGCTCCCCAGTGCTAAAGAAAATTCTAAGGGGGCGATTCTCTTGCCATGTTGCGCTCAATGTGGTTGACAACCAGTGCCTCTCCTCCCACTTGGTGCCCATAGGGCACTAGGGTTTGCCATGGGGTGAAGGGGCAGCTGGTTCGAGCCCGGCTGCATCATCAGGCTCTGCCAGCCCCGGTGGGTCCTTGATATCTGCATCATTGTGTCGACACCCTCACTGATGCACCTCAGTGATTGGGCCATGCTCGGCAGCGCCTCGGCAATGCCCACCTGCGACGAGGACAAACTCCGCAGCACCTCAACCATTCCCATCTGAGAGTGGGACATATCCTGCAGAACCTGATCAAGGTCAGCCTGGTATGGGTGACATCCCCCAGCGAGATGGACATTCTGTCGAGACCCTCAGCCATGGCAGTTACCAACTGCGTGACGCCTTAGACACCCTCACTAATGGTGCCGACGTCATGCACCAGGCTCTCAACTGCGGTTGCCACCCTTGCAGTGTTGACCTCAGTGCCACGCATTGCCGGTGACATCTCTTGCGCCCGTAGCCTCTGGGACTCCTCCAAGTGGCTATGGACCTGCTGGAATGTCGCTGACATCTCCCTCTGTATGTCCCGGCCGCACCCTAACATCTCCATCAGCTCCGGGATGACCTCTTCCACAGGCTCAGCATCAGGCTGGGACCCAGCCGCGTCCTGGGATCCAGCAGACCTCCGACTGCTGTCTCGTCTGGGAGATCCTCCCTCCATCTGATGTACATCAGCAGCATGTCCGCTAACATTTCCCACCGAACTGCATGTATCTGCGCTGGGGGATGGTGATGACAGCTGTGACGCCTTGACAGTGGCATCCTCGGAGCTCTCATCCAAGGTTTTCTCCTGGGAGGCTGGAGCAGGGGGGGCACCCGGTTGGGGGGGGGGGGGGGGGGGGGTGGGGGGTGGGGGACGTGGGGGGGGGGGGGGGGGACCCAGGGTGGGCACCCAGGGTGGGCCGGCACCGTCGACTGGAGGATCTGCGACAGAATGGACATGTGGTCAGTGGGAGGGATGGGTCAGTCAGTAAAGCAATAACACCTCACGTTTGACAGGTCCTCCGGGTGGACCCCGGTGGTTCCTCACCTCTGCGCCAGCCTCCACGTTGGTGACCGCTCTGTCCGCGGCCACCTCCGTCACCCCCAGAGCCCGCTCATCGAAGGTGGTGAGGGTTCTTATGTCCGGAACACCACCACTAGTCTCGGCCCTCCATCATTGATGGTGGGAGAGCTTTTCCTGAGGAGCCACAGAGAGGGAACATCAGCCACACACGTGGCTCACCGTGATGGGAGGGGAGATGAGAAGGGACCCGAGGCCAGAATTGAACCCGGGTCCCTGGCGTTGTGAGGCAGCAGACACGATGGGCCAAATGGCCTCCTGCACTGTAGGAATTCTATGATTCTATTCTGTGGACACTTCCAGTGCCACATTTCCTTGGATGAGATGCTAAAGCAAAGTGTCTGCTCTCGCAGTCGTCCTCTGCTCAACATTTATTCGGCCTGCATTACAGTGTTAGTCTCTGGAGCAGGTTTGGAACCACAACCTTGTGCCTCAAGGGACAAGAGTACTACCCTCTGAACCACAACTGAGCTGAACTATAAGAACTTTTAAAAAATCACATTATCATCCAACTTTTAATAAAGTGAAAGGCATGTCTGATTATGTCCTGAATGAACTTTACGTGTCACCCCAGTCTCAGCTGATTTAATTGATTACCAAATAAAGTTTAACAAGACTGCGCCACTTTACTGAGCAAGGTGAAGGTGTTGGAACATTTTCTGAATGTATTTTCTGCTGCATTTCAAAGGGCGACGGATTTGCCTGGGGGAAAGCCTTGCCAAGATGGAGCTGTTTCAGTTCTTCACGACACTGCTGCAGAGATTTTCCTTCCGTGCCGCGCCAGGTGACCCCTTGGATCTCACGCCATGTATCGGCCTTACTTTATGCCCGAAGCCTCACCAAGTGTGTGCTATACTCCGTTAACAAACACGGCTCACCAGGTTGCCAACCCTCCTAGAATTTTCTCAGCATCCATGCAAATTGAAGATGAACATCTTGGACCACCACTGAGAGACTCTTAAGAATATCATTTTGGTGCAGGGTAGGGGTTTGTTTTGAACTTCTTTGAACACTTTTGATTATTAGCTTTCCCTAACATGCAGAAGGAGGCCATTCGGCCCATTGAGTCAGCACCGACCCTCTGAAAGAACACCCTGGGCGGATTCTCCGATCCCCGCGCTGGGCTGGAGAATCGGCGCAACTGCGCCACGCTGCCCCGACGCCAGCACGCGATTCTCCGAGGAGCAGAGAATCGGCGCCATTTGGCGGGGCGCGGGGCGCGGTCATGGGCTGGTGTCCGCGGCCGGGCCGCCGAGTCTCCGGCCTTGATGGGCCGAGCGGCCGTACAGCAATGGCAGAGTCCCGCCGGCACTGTCCACACCTGCTGAAAGCCGGCGGGAATTCTGCGCGCAGGGTCGGGGGTGGCCTGAGGGGGGGGGAGGGCGGATCCTTCACCGATGGCGTCTGGACCGCGATCGGGGCCCACCAATCGGCGGTCCGGCCTCTCCAGCCCCGGCCCTATTTTTTTACACTGCCGGCCCCTGAACCCCTGCACCATGTTGCACGGGGCCGGCGCATTGAGGAAGTCCCCCGCGCATGCGTGGGTTGGCACGGCGCCCAGTTGGCACCCGGAAGGGAGACTGGAGCGACGTGAACCGCTCCAGCGCCGTGCTGCCCCCCTGTAGGGGTCAGAATCAGTAGTGCCCGCGCCCGTTTTGTGCTGTCGTGAAACTCTGCCTCCATTTCGGAGAATCCCGCCCCCTACCTAGGCCCATGCCCCCCAAACTATCCCTGGTATCCTGGTAACCCCCGCCTAACCTTTTAACACTAAGGGGCAATTCAGCATGGTCAATCCACCTAACCTGCACATCTTTGGACTGTGGGAGGAAACTGGAGCAGCCGGAGGAAACCCATGTCACTGGACTATTGATCCAGAGACCCAGGCACACAGGGTCAAATCCCACCATGGCAGCAGGTGGAATTTGAACTCAATAAATAAATCCGGAATTATAAAGCTGGTCTGAACAATGGGATCATGACAACTATCCCCAATTGTTGTAAAAACACATCCGGTTCAGTCATGTCCCTTTTAGGACAGGGAATCTGCCATCCTTCCCTGTCTGGCTTACACGTGACATCAGGCCCAATTGGGGGTCTCAGGAACAGCGAATGGGATTGCAAGAAGTAAAATGTCATAAACTTTCCGTCCCTTTGTGCTGCCCCGACAACAAACTTTTCCCTTCCAAACAGCTCAGCAATGTGACTGGTTTTCAGGGCTCTGATTGGCTGTCCCCTCGCTTGACTCATTGGGTGTTCTGTTCATGCAAAGGAGGCACTTTCAAAAGATGTAACCTAAAACCATTTTACTATCCTCCCGTCTCTTATTCTCCATCTCTGTATCTTATCGACCTAAAAATAATTCTTAAAATTTCCAGTCGAGAAAGAAGGCTTTTGGGCCTTTGATCTGATAGAATCCGCCATATTTTAAGAGTTATCGATTTTTGCAGTTCTTGATTTTAAAAATAAATATGTTGACATTTCTGCAAAGTGCACTGTATACTGATTTGCAGCATTGGAAATAACCAACAATTCCCCAAATATATCACTGATTCTCTCTCTGTTAATGTGATATTTATGACATGAAAATTAAATGTATTTGTTTCCCACTTTTGATCTATACTGTCAAATCCTCCAGTTAAGATGTTAGGATGGCCACAACGTCTGTGCTGGGAAGGAAAACTCATAAATGGGTGGGGAAAAAAATCCAGATTACAATTCAGCAAAACTGCCTGAAAACATGCACTGCATAGGAGATGAGGTGCTGCGCATTAGCTCCTCCCACAGTTGACAAGCTAAAAATACTCAAACTCACATGAACCATCAACTGAGCTAAGCACGGTAGCACAGTGGTTAGCATTGTTTCTTCACCGCACCATGGGCTCGGGATCGATTCCCAGCTTGGGTCACAGTCTGTGAGGAGCCTGCACGTTCTCCCCGTGTCTGCGTGGGTTTCCTCCGGGTGCTCCGATTTCCTTCCACAAGGCCCGAAGGACGTGCTTGTTAGGTGAATTGGACATGCTGAATTCTTCCTCTGTGTACCCGAACAGGCACCGAAATGTGGCGACTAGGGGCTTTTCACAGTAACTTCATTGCAGTGTTAATGTAAACCTGCTTGTGAAATTAATAAGGATTATTTTTATTATTAGGCACCGGGGATAGCTGCAATCTGTAGAACTGCAATCCAGTGTAAGGTGCAGTCTGAATACAAGTCAACATTCTTCATTTGCTGGGAAGCAAGGTAGCACAAGCGATTAGCACTGTGGCTTCACAGTGCCAGGGTCCCACGTTCGATTCCCTGCTGGGTCACTGTCTGTGCGGAGTCTGCACATTCTCCTTGTGTCTGTGTGGGTTTCCTCCGGGTGCTTCAGTTTCCTCTCACAGTCCAAAGATGTGCAGTTTAGGTGGACTGGCTATGCTAAATTGACCTTAGTGTCCAAAAAAAGTTTAGGAGGGGTTATTGGGTTACGGGGATAGGGTGGAAGTGAGGGCTTATGTGGGTCGGTGCAGACTCGATGGGCCGAATGGCCTCCTTCTGCACTGTATGTTCTATGTTCTATTACAAGAAACTGAAATCATGAAAATCAAGAACCCTCATCAAGTTGGATTCTACCAGGTTAGCCTCTACCCCGAAGGCCCAGGAGTTTCAGCACAGGTTTTCAAATTTATATGATGTGATCTGTGTTGATCTATTTTTTGCAAATTTTAACAGTTATATACTGAATGCTACAATGCTCGTTTAATCCTGCAATGCTTTTGTTGCCGTCCGGGTCGCTTAACTTTTCAAGTGCTAAAATGGGGTCATATTGGAAAATAATTTGGAAGCACAGTTCTATTGCAAATAACCCCTTTTCTCCGGTCAATTCTCAGCCTCCCAAATTGCTGTAAGTTTGTTGAAGTAAACAATCACGTAAAATCAACTACCAAAGGCATAATTGTCTTTAAAATGGGGGCTGTATTAGGTCTGCATGGCCTGGTCATTACTCCCGCTTCCTAAACCGACTTCACCTGAACACTACTTTATTCCATGTGTGCACAGTTAGAGATGATTATCTAGTATGTTGGTACTGTATAACTATTGGGCTGTCCATTGATAAATCTTATGCTGACATCACCATTTGGAGTTTTGCATGTTCCGCAGCCACCTGTTATGTTTCAATAAAGGTATTACACCTTTATTCAAGAAAGAAGGGAAACAGAAAGCAGCAAACTACAGGCGAGTTAATTCAATCCGTTACTAAAGAGGTTATAGCAGGATAGTTTGAAAATCTTAATATGATCAGGCAGAGCCAACTTGACTTTGTGAAAGGGAAATCTATTTAACTAATTAGAATTCTTTGAGGAAGTAATGAGCAAGGTGGGTAAAGGGGAACCTGTAGATGTGGCAAACTTGCATTTCCAAAAAGCGTTTGATAAGTTGCCATATCAAAGGTTATGGCACAAGATCAAAGCATATGGTTCGGAGCAACATATTAGCATGCATAAAGGATGGGTTAGCTAACAGGAAGTAGAGAGTAGGGATAAATAGATTTCTTAGGGTTGGAAGCTGTAACTAATGGAGTGCTACAGGGATCAGTGCTGGGTCCTCAACTATTTACAATCTGTATCAATGACTTGGATGACGGGAGGGAATGTATGGGAGCTAAATTTGATGATGGCACCAAGGTAGGTAGGAAAATAAGTTCTCAAGAGGAGGTAGTCTGTAAAGAGACAGATACGTTAAATGAGTGGGAAAAGATTTTCCAGATGGAGTATAATATAGGAAAATGTGAGCTTGTCCACTTTGGTAGAAAGTTTAGAATGCAACATATTATTGAAATCAAGGGAGATTGTAGCACTCTGTACTACAGAGGGATCTAGATGTCCTGATACATGAATCCAGAAAGGTTAGGCTGCACGTATGGCTAGTGATTAAGAAGGAAAATGGAATATTGCCGTTTATTGCAAGGGAAATGGAATATAAAAAGTAGGGAAGGTTTACTGCAGCTTTACAGGACATTTGGAGTACTGTGTACAGTTCGGTTTCCTGATTTGAAAAAAAAGACATAATTGCATTAGCAGCGGTTCAGAGAAAGTTCACTCAACTCATTTCTGTGATAGACGGCTCGCTGTATTAATAAAAATGTAACAGGTTGGGCCTGTACCCATTGGAGTTTAGAAGAATGAGAGGCGATCTTATTGAAACACACAAGATCCTGAGGAGATTTGGTAGGGTCGATACCGGGATGATGTTTTCTCTTGTGGGGGAGACTAGAACGAGGCGACACAGTTCAAGAATAAAAGGTCCCTCTTTTAAGACAGAGGTGAGAATTTCTTTCCCTAAGGGACATCAGTGTGTGGAATTCTCTTCCTCAGAGATCAGTGGAAAGCAGTCTTTGGATTCATTCAGTGCAGAGCTAGATAGGTTTTTGATAGACATCAAAGTCGAGGGTTTTGGGGGAGGAAAGAAAGGAAAGTGGAATTGAGACCACAATCTGATCAGCCATGATCTTATTGAATGGTGGAGAAGGCTTGAAGGGCAGAGTGGCCTACTCCTGCTCCTGGGTCCTATGTTCCCATGTTCTATGTAACCCCTTTGTCTGTGATGTCTGGAGATGGCATTCTAATGTTGATCACAACCCTGAAATGTAACAGTCAGGCCTGTGATGAAGAAATATATCAGCAATGTAACAGATGCATGTAGCTAACAGAATGCATGACTTAAAAAAGTGGGCTGAATTATGCCTGTCTGATATCACCTTTCACCCTGCTTTATGTAAAGACTACAGATGAACTTGACTCCCTGGGGACACTGACTGGTTCCTATTATACTGTGGTGTCTTGCTTAAGTACTTAAAATGACACATGTAAATCTAAGCATTAAAAATTATATCACACATGAATCTTTTCCGTTCCCATAGTTTATTGAAGAAAGATTCTGGAAATGCAAAAATTAGAACACAAGACTACAATAATAACAGAGAAAATGTTTCCAGTTAAAGGTCATGCCTCCGGACAGTCAGGATGTTGTACAGGTCCATCTAGGTCATGATAATTTGGTGGTAATTTGACTTAATTTGTTCAAATGGAATGAGATTTTCAGTTCTGGCTTTTACATAAATGCACAATATCTATTAAGTCACCTTGGTGCAGCATGTCGATCTAAATCTCTGCATAAATCCAAACATCATTGCTCATTAAATAACATATCTGCATATTAGGTGTGTTTTTTATTTTGTTTATTGATAACCTGAAAGTCTAATAATAGTGGGGTATCGTTCACGGTGCTTCAGACACTTTTCACTATCAATAAATATACTATTTACTTTTATTGCTATTTCCTTCTCGAGAATCATCCGAGTGTTTTCCATGTTCTCCAGTGATTCCTGGGCTTCTCTGAGTTTCGCCTGCAGGAGCGCGATGGACTCCTGGAGCTCACCGACCTCACAAATCAAGCTGTCAATGTTGGGAGACAAAAGGTGGACACAGTCAGTGAGAAACGGGGGGTCACGTGATAGAATAGCAAGAGTGATCATTTGAATAAATACTGTCAGTGCACAGGTCTCCATCTCAAAAACATTCTGTCAGCTTACTTGAATTGAGCAGGATCTCTGGTGAGCTCCACATTGGGCCTGTAGGTCCTCTCATACAGTCTAGTTTGGGCTACCTTCAATGGAGCCTCCTTGTCCTTTATGGCCTGTTTTAGATGGGCAATGTTTTTCTCCTGGTCTGCAATCTGCTCAAGTATCTATTCAAAGGAAAAAAAAATTAGAATGTCACTTGCAGCCTTAACAAAGCCTTCATTGACTTGCATAACTTCAATCCACACAATTATTTACAGAATTTCATATTTTCTTTGGAGCAAGGTACATTCTACTAAATTGTCATATCCCACTGATGCACACACTGGGGCTAACTTAGTGAGGTGTCACCAGCAAGCACAGAAAGCAGAGGATTTAATGGTCATTAAAATGTGAGCTACTGCTCATGGCATTAATATAAACCAAATTGCTGCCAATAATATGTAATAATAATCTTTATTACTGTCACAAGTAGGCTTACATTAACACTGCAATGAAGTTACTGTGAAACTCCCCTAGTTGCCACACTCCAGCGCCTGTTCGGGTACACAGAGGGAGAACTCAGAATGTCCAATTCACCTAACAGCATGTCTTTCGAGACTTGTTGGAGGAAACCAGAGCAGCCGGACGAAACCCACGCAGACACGGGGAGAACGTGCAGACTCCGCACAGACAGTGACCCAAGCCGGGAATTGAACCTTGGCGCTGTGAAGCAACAGTGCTAACCACTGTGCTACCACACCGTTTATGTACAGATAAAGGCAACTTAGCAAGTAGTAAATGTAACTCCATTATCTAAGAAAGGAGGGAGAGAGAAATTGGGGAACTACACAATTATTAGTTTTACGTCCGTAATAGGGAAAATGTTAGAATCTATTGCAAAGGATATGATAACTAGACACTTAGATAATAATGATATGATTGGGCAGAGTCAACTTGGATTTATGAAAGGGTTTGACAAACCTGTTGGAGTTTTTTGAGAATGTTATTTGGAGCATAGATAAAGGAGAACCAGTGGATGTGGCGTATTTGGATTTTCAGAAGACTTTAGATAAGGTCCCACACAAGAGGTTAGCAAACAAAATTAGAGCACCTGGGACTGGGGGTAATATACTGACATGGATTGAGAATCGGTTAACAGACAGACAACAAATAGGCCATTCTCAGGACAGAAGGCTGTTACTAATTGGGTAGTGCAAGGAGTAGTGCTGGGGCCACAGATGTTCACAATCTAAATGATTTGGATGTGGGGATCCTTGTTCATGAGTCACTGAAAGCTATTATGCGGGTGCAGCAAACAATTAGGAAGACAAGTGGTATGTTGGCCTTCAGTATAAGGAAAGTTAAGTACAGCAGTAAAGATACCTTGCTGCAGTTGGTAAGATCACACCTGTGGTATTGTGTACAGTTAAGGAAGAATATACGTGCCATCGAGGAATTGCAATAGAGATCCACCAGATTAATTGCTGGGATAGCAGGATTCTTATCTGGGGAGAAATTAAGGAAACTGTTTGTATTCTCTCAAGTTCCAAAGAATGAGAGATCATCTCATTGAAACTTCTCAAATTCTTAAAGGGCTTGACAGGGTAGTTGTAGATAAGACGTTTCCCTTAGTTGATGAGTCTAGAACCAGACAACCACAGTCAGAATAAGGACAGGCTATTTAGGACTGAAATGAAGAAAAATTTCTTCACTCAGAGGGTGGCGAGTCTTGGGACTTATATACCTCAGAGGGCTGTGGAAGCTCAATCACTGAGCATGTTCAAGTCAGATATTGGTATAGAGCAAGGTGATCAGCCATGATCTAATGAGATGGCGAAGCAGGCTCGATGGGCCAAATAACCTACTCCTGCTCCAATGTTCCTCTGTTCCTACACATCAAAATTATTCTTCTACAGACAATACACACAGTCAGTTGTATCGCCATTCAAACAACAACAACTCGCATTTATTTGGCATCTTTAATGTAACTAAGTATTCCACAGTACTTCACAGGAACTTCATCACACAAAATCTGATGCTGAGCTTCAGTAGAATATATCAGGGCAGGTGATCAAAACACTGGTTTTAAGGAGCATTTTAAAGCAGGAGAGAGACATAAAGAGGCGGAGAGATTTAGGGAGGGAATTCCAGATACTATGGCCTTGGCAACTGAAGGCACGGATGCCAAAATTAAAATAGGGGGCACTCAAGAGGCCAGAATTGAAGGAGTTCAGAGTTCTGACAGGGTGGGGCTTTACAGTGCAAAACTATCTCACTTCCTAACAGTTCTGAAGAGCCTTTTCTTGTCCTTTCAAGTAAGTTAAATTCCAGCACAGCCACATGAATTGCTGTCCTATATTTACACATTTTTTAAAAAAAAAGTATTTTTATTAACGATTTTCCAATTTTCCAATACATTTTACAACAAAACCCATATTCCACAGCAGATGACACACAAAAACCAATGTAACAAAAACCCCGGCCAGTTATACCCACCTCATCCACCAAGATAAGAAAATGACAACCGAAAGAAAAAGAATCGAAAATAAACTAAACCCCAAACCCACCCCCAGCAACTGACGGTGACTAATTCCTCAAAGTCGGTAACAAATGGCTGCCACCTCTGGTTGGACCCTCCAACTGACCCCCTGGCGGTGTACCTGACTTTCTCCAGGTACAAGAATTCCATTAGGTCACCCAACCATACCGAGGCGCTGGGCAGAGATGAAGAGCTCAACCCCAGCTGAACTAACCTCCGGGCAATCAGCGAGGCGAAGGTAAGGACATCTGCCTTCACGCCCGATTCATTCAAAATTTAAGTCAAATTATTTATTGATTCAGATTAAAAAGGTTAAAAAAATACCCTGTATGAATATCCACCTGCAGTGGCACAAACGTTTCTAATCAAATTCTCTCCAGTTTTATGGTTATATATTTGATGTGATTTGGGAATAAAGTGAAACAGAATCAGTTGACTTGAAACTCACCCTTCTCAGATGATATTCCAGTTTAGCTTTTGCATCATTGAGTTCTTCCAGACGTTGGTTAAAAGCAGTATTGACTCGATCGTACTGGCATCGTAGGTCTTGTGAGGTCTCAAGCAGCACATTGTCAACCAGAGCACGGAGGTTAATAGAAGCCATTCGCTCCTGCTCAGCTTTGTAAATGTTACAATGGGTGAACGCAGCCCAAGTCTCCGGGGTCGAAGAACTGCGAGGTTAAAACAAAATGCAAAAGCGTCATGCCTCAGTGGTTATTTCCGTGCAGGACTACTTTTTGCTCTTCAAATAGCTGGCACAGACTTGATGGGTTGAATGGCCCCTTCCGTGCTGTACTGTTCTACGATTGTGGAATGATATATATTAAGAGCACACGCTACAGGGTTAATGGAGTGGAACAACATTTTGGAGGGACATTTACTCGGACTAAAGATTAGCTTTGGCTCACCCAAGTGTAAAAAACACAAAAGTAGAAAATACAAAACACAGAAGTCATCATCAAACCGCAGAGTATAGTCAAAACAACTTGAGCACTGAAGGTAATGCAGAGAAATGCCCAGAGAATGTCCCATGTGTAAAATGTCTTGATAATGTTTCTGCCACAAGGGCACATTGCATATGCCCATTTCCAAAAGTGCATTTGTAGTTCCGCATCTCTGTCCAAACATCTGCATCTCAGTGGGTTTTGGTTATTCATTCTTACTGGTAAAAGTTTGAATTCGGGATTACTTGTTCTTCCAACCCTCTTAAACCCTCTTAGAATTAGAGGAATGGGCTAGTTAACCATCGACAGCCACAAATATTGGAAACACTCTTATTTGCATAGTGAGTAGGTACAGCACAGATGGATCAACAGGTTTGTTGAATGGCGCACTCTCAGTTCCACTTCCCCTCAACCCCACTCAAAGTACTGATCCTCTGCAAAGTTGCAGTGACTCTTTATAGGGGATTCAACAGAATATTAATCCACAGTATCAGAATTTCTAACATGGTCAAATAACATGTCATAGTTACATGCTGACTATAATAGAAAAAAAAAGACCTGCATTTATATAATGCCTTTCACCATTGTCGGACATCTCGAAGTGCTTTACTGACAATCAAGCATTTTTAAAGCGTGGCCTCTGTTGTGATGCAGGACATGTGGCAGCCAATTTGTGCAAAGCAAGCTCCCACAAATGGCAATGTGATAGCAACCAGATAATCTGATGTTGATTGAGGGATAAAATATTAGCCAAGACTCCAGGGATAACCCTCCTGCTTGTCTTGCACTGGAGTGTGACTTGAATCTGGAACCTGGTGACACAATTTAAACAGTGTCACCGAGTGAGCCAAAGACAACATTAGAACAAATGTCATAGAACATAGAACAGTACAGCACAGAACACAGAAGGGGCTGGTTTAGCTCACTGGGCTAAATCGCTGGCTTTTAAAGCAGACCAAGCAGGCCAGCAGCACGGTTCGATTCCCGTACCAGCCTCCCCGGACAGGCGCCGGAATGTGGCGACTAGGGGCTTTTCACAGTAACTTCATTGAAGCCTACTCGTGACAATAAAGCGATTTTCATTTTCATTTCATTTCATTTCATTTCATTTCAACAGGCCCTTGGCCCTCGATGTTGCGCTGAGCATGGTCCGAAACCAAGATCAAGCTATCCCACTCCCTGTCATTCTGCTGTGCTCCATGTGTCTATCCAATAACCGCTTGAAAGTTCCTAAAGTGTCCGACTCCGCTATCACAGCAGGCAGTCCATTCCACACCCTAACCACTCTCTGAGTAAAGAACCTACCTCGGACATCCCTCCTATATCTCCCACCCTGCATCTTGTAGTTATGCCCCCTTGTAACAGCTACATCCACCCGAGGAAATAGTCTCTGAACATCCACTCTATCTATCCCCCTCATCATCTTATAAACCTCTATTAAGTCGCCTCTCATCCTCCTCTGCTCCAAAGAAAAAAGCTCGAGCTCCCTCAGCCTTTCCTCATAAAACCTATCCTGCAAACCAGGCAGCATCCTGGTAAATCTCCTTTGCACCCTTTCCAATGCTTCCACATTTTTCCTATAATGAGGTGACCAGAACTGCACACAATACTCCAAATGTGGTCTCACTAGGGTCATGTATAGTTGCAGCATAACCCCGCAGCTCTTAAACTCAAGCTCTGTTAATAAACGCGAACACACTATATGTCTTCTTCACGGCTCTATCCACTTGAGTGGCAACCTTCAGAGATCTGTGGACATGAACCCCAAGAACCCCAAGATCTCTCGGTTAGTTGCTAGTTAGAATTCCTACAGTGCAAAAGGAGGCCATTCAGCCCATTGAGCTGATACCGACCCTCTGAAAGAGCCCTTTCTCAGCCCACTCCCTCACCCTAATCCCTTAACCTCACCTAACCTGCACATCGTTGGACACTAGGGGACAATTCATCATGGCCAATCCACTTAACCTGCACTTTGGACTGTGGGAGGAAACCAGGGCACCTGCAGGAAATCCACACAGTCACCGAAGGCCAGAATTGAACCCGGATTCCTGGTGCTGTGGGGCAGCAGTGCTAACCACCGTGCCACCTTGTGCAACAGTGAAAACAAAACAAAAAATCAGAATACGTGAATAAAATAATTTTGAATGCCAGTGCTGACATTGATTTTCTTTAAAGTCTTTGAAATTGTAGGTAAATATTGTAGTTTTCCCCTCCCTCACCGTTTCATAAATTCTTTAGACTGGGATAGAGCAGGTCAGATACACATGGCTGTATCCACCGAGTCACACCAACATAATTCACTTCATTCACTCCCGGGGAATGCACCGGGCCAGGATTAGGGTCAAGTTTACCGTGACATACCCATCAAGATCAGTAAGAGCACTGGTCCAGAGAATGTGGAAGTAAACAAGGGCCATAAAAGAAGCTTTCACATAACTGGCACCTGTAATATACCCACACCTGACAACAGTAAGTATGATGAGAAGTCCTCAGACCTGCTGAGCATTTGAGGGAACTGGGACTGTATTCTCTCGGGTTTTGAAGAATGGGAGGTGATCTCATTGAAATTTACAAACTTCGTACAGGGCGTCTCAGGGTGGATCTAGTTAGGATGCTTACTAGGAATGGTGTACCGAGAACCAGAGGGAACAATCTCAAAATAAGGAGCAGGCCATTTAGCACGGAGATCAGAAGGAATATTTATGCTCAGAGGGTGATGGAAACACAATTATTGAGCATATTTAACACAGAACTCGCTAGATTCTGGATACTAATGACATTAAGGGATAGGGGGATAGTGCCAAGTGGCACTGAGGAAGATGATCAGCCCTGTTGGTATTAAAGGAGGGTAGCGTTTCTCCCAGTTTTAGTGGGTTACTTTCAGGAGGAGTGACATCTTTTGTGCGTCTGCTCAGCATATCCCCGTCACCGGAAATCATCAGCCCTGATCTAATTTAATGCTGGAGCAGGCTTGGTGGGCCGTGTGAATTAACATTCATATCTGTAAGTCAGAAAATCACAGGCTCAAGTCCCATTCCAACAACAACTTGTATTTATATAGTATCTTTCAGGTAGTAAAATGGCCCAAGGGGGTGCTGTGGAGCAACATTGGACACCGAGCTGCGGAAATGGCCACCGATGACTGGGTGACTGGTTGCTCAAGAGGCCAGAACCTGATCAGGGCAGTGATCTCAGAGGGTGGTGGCGGGTCTGGAGGAGATAACAATGATATGGCGGGGGTGAGACAATGAAGGGATTTGAAACAAGGATGAGAATTTTAAAATTAACTCATCGCTTGACCAGGAGCCAGCTTTGACAAAGGGTCACCTGGACTCGAAACGTTTCCTCTTTTCTCTCCTGACAGATGCTGCCAGACCTGCTGAGATTGTCCAGTATTTTCTCTTTGGTTTCAGAAGCCAATGTAGGTCAGTGTGCAGAGGGGTGATGGATAACTGACACCAAACTTTGTCTGACAGGTCAGTGCAGAACTGACGGAGTGCTGCACTGTCAGAGATTCCGTCTCTCCAATGAGATGTTAAACTGCTGTGTTCGAGCCTGAACATGCAATAAATTTCCATGATCTGTGATGATACTTTTTTGTTCAACACAGGTCACAAGAAGTCTTAAGGCACCCTCTAGTGGCCCAGTTCCTTTATGCACCATGTTAATATGCTACATGATCATGACATGTCTCATAATAAATAATAATAGCTTATTGTCACAAGTAGGTTTGAATGAAGTTACTGTGAAAAGCCCCTAGTCGCCACATTCCAGCACCTGTTCGGGGAGGCTGGTACGGGAATTGAACCCTTGTTCTGCATTACAAGCCAGCTGTTTAGCCCACTGTGCTAACCAGTCTATATGTAATATATTGTGATAAGCAGTGAGTTTTTCTGTGTAGCTTGGCTCATAGATTATAATCACAGATAGATTACAACAGTGACTACATTGTAAAAGGACTTCCCTGTCTGTAAATCACTTTGAATGGTTGGGAAAAATAATGTAAGCAGGTTCTTCCTTCTGTCCGACTGTGCTTATCATAACCGGCATCCGCATGGGACTTACAGAATGGGGACAATTGTATTCCCAGAGTCCTTTACGGAATACAAGCTTCCCCGCTAAGGGGGCAGGGGAAGCTTGATTACTCTTGTATCTAAAGCTGGCAGGTCAGGGACCGGCCGATACTCATCTGCTTGGGTATCATCAGGAGCTGTGTACCTTGAGCCTTGCAAATAAATCTTTGTTTCTTTTGTTCAACTCGGTGTGGGCTCCCTGTGTCTTCATAAAACTGGCGACGAGGAGTAAACCTGGTCTGCTGTCAATGCTGTGACCCTGCCAATTCCACCACCTCCCTGCGTCCGTGTTTTCTGGTAGAAGCCTTGATTTTTCGCCATGCCCTTCTTCGGGCGGCTGGACACCTTTGATGCTGGAGTCGAGGATTGAGCTTAATATGTGTAGCGGATGCGCTATTTCTTTCGCGCAATTAATATTGCGGAAGATGAGCCCCTAAACGGTGATCCTGCTGACCACTTGGAGCAGTCATACATTTGGGTCATTCGGAACTTCACATACTCGGTGCCACTGGCCACCCTCACCTTTGACCAGCTCATAGAACTTGTCGGTCAGCACTTCAACCCGACACCATCCGTTATAGTTCAACACAATTGTTTTAATACGGAAGCGAGAGCCCCGGGTGAGTGGGTCACCAAAATTAAGTGCTGGATTTGGAAAATCGCCAAGTTCTCCGAATATGGGCTGTGCTGTCACCCAATCGCCTAGTCTGTGGAATCAATAATGCGGAGACGCAGAAGAAGCCCTTGGCCGAGCCTTTCCTGAACCTCCAACAGCTACTGTAGTTATCCTTATCCTGTGAGATCACAGAATGCAGGATTCGGGAGATACAGGGCATGGAGGTCAATACTTTGGGATGCAGTCCCTCCCGTGGAGTGTCCAGTTCCCTTAGTGGATGTCAAGCTTGACCAGTTGGAGATTTTGGATATTATTCGGCCCAATCTGTGAGCGGCACCAGTGGTCCCAATCCTAACACCGGATGGGACGGTCCACCTCCATGGGGATTACAAATTGGTGGTCAACACTGCTTCACAGCTTGCCCATAACCCCATGCCTCGCATCAAGGACCTGTAGGACCTGTATACTAAACTGGCTGGTGGGTCCTCATTTACAAAACTGGGCATGTAAAATGTGTATCTGCAACTTGAACCAGACAGGTCCTCTTGTCAATACGTTATGATTACGTACTGGGGCCTTTACAAATATACCCGGCTGCCTTTCAGGATGTCATCAGCAAGTTGAAATATTTCAACGTATCATAATTACCTACGGGATTCCCCACACGTCGCGGTATATTTGAACAATGTGTTGGCCACGGGGGATACCGACCAGAAGCACTTGAAGAACCTGGAGGCAGCATTGTGACATTTTTCGGAATTTGGCATCCGTCTGCGACAGGCGAAGTGCGTGTTTCACGCAAGAAAGTTGGTCTATTTGAGTTACCGGTGGACCGCGACGGTTTGCACCCAGTGGCGGGGAAGGCGCACGTTATCCAGTTAGCCCCCATCCTGACGATGCGACGGAACTCCGCTCGTTTCTGGGGTTAGACAATTATTCTGGGAAATTTGTCCGAAGCTCATGGCTGTACTGGCCCCTCTACATCTACTTCTGAAGAAGCACCAGGCTTGGCTTTGAGATGCGGCCCAGGAAGCAGCTTTTCGGCATATCAAGCGATGGCTGCCGTCCTCGGGAGTGCTGACACCACGATTCAGGCAAGCCATTGACCATCACGAGATGCCTTACGGTATTAGGGCCATTCTGGCCCATCAAATGCCAGATGGTCAGGAGCGGCCGATTGCCTTTGCACTTCGGACGCTGACCACAGCTGAGTGCAAGGATGCACAGATCGTGAAGGAGGGCCTGACAGTGTTGTTTAGGGTAAAGAAATTCCACCAGTATGTCAACTGCCGCCATTTTTACATCATCACGGACCATAAGCCTTTAATTGGCCCGTTTCACGAAGACAAAGCGATCCCACCTATTGCATTGGCACGGATCCAATGCTGGGCCCTGTGCTGGCCGCTTAGGGACCAGTGATCAGGGGCCCATATCGCCCACGCTGACGTTCTGAGCTGCTTGCCTCTGCCGGCCGAGGCCATGGCCCCCCTCTGGCGGGCGGAGACACGGCATTTTGAATTTCATGGACTCCGTGCCAGTTACCTCGTCGCGTATCGACGACTGGACTCAGATGGACCCCATACTGGCCAAGCTGCAGCATCTGGTATTGGTTGGTGGCCAGCACTGAAAGCTGCCAGTGGAACTGCGAACCTTCTCATCCAGGATATCTGAACTGAGTGTAGAAGATGGTATTCTACTATGGAGCTCTCAGGCTGTAGTCCCGGCGAAGGGTCAAGACCTCGTATTGAAGGACATGCATAACGAACACCTGGGTAAATGTTGGCGTGGAGCTGTGTCTAGTGGCCAGGAATAGATACGGTGGGCAGCACGGTAGCATAGTGGTTAGCACAGTTGCTTCACAGCTCCAGGGTCCCAGGTTCAATTCCAGCTTGGGTCACTGTCTGTGCGGAGTCTGCACGTTCTCCCTGTGTCTGCGTCGGTTTCCTCCGGGTGCTCCAGTTTCCTCCCACAGTCCAAAGATGTGCAGGTTCGGTGGATTGGCCATGCTAAATTGCCCTCATTGTCCAAAAAGGTTAGGTGGAGTTATGGGGATAAGGATAGGGTGGAGGCGTGGGGCTTTCGTGGTGTGCTGTTTCCAAGGGGCGGTCTGAACTTAATGGGCCGGGTGGCCTCTTTCTGCACTGTAAATTCTATGATTCTGTGACATCTAGAAAGTAGCTCAACTGTATCCCATTTGCCAGGAGCATCAGAACCTCCTTTCCATCGCACCCTTTCATCCAGAGGAGTGACCAGGTCGCCCCAGGCCCGGGTTCATGCCAACTTTGCTGGTCCATTCATGGGCCCGATGTTTCCACTTTTGTTGGACGCCCATTCCAAGTGGTTGGATATCCACAGAATGAAACGATCACCTCTCTTTTTCGACACATGGCATCCTCAGTGCTCTGGAAGGCCATCGGGATTCAACAAGTGCGAATGGCCCCTTTCTACCAATGGTGCTCAAACGGGGGCTCCGGAAACAAACTCCTGATTCCAGGGATATGAGTCTGGTTTGGTTCTTGTTTGTTTCTCGGACTATGTTACACGCTGTGACTGGAATAGCTCCGGTGAGGTGCTCATGGGCCGACTACTCCGCATCCGCCTGAGCTCACTGATCCCTGATATCAGGGCAAATGTACGCCATAGTCAGGAGCTTCAGGAATGCTGCCGTGTTCAGCGTCGCTCTGGAGGATGCGGTGTTTTTGCCGTCAGGATTCACTGGCTCGCTGGCTCTGGGCCGGTCTCCCACCAGGTTCAAGTCGGCAGCCAGCTGCTGACGCGCCAAATGGATCACCTTCGGCCGAGGAGACTGCCCCTTTGTCCGATTCCTGATGTGTGTCCCGTTCCGGATTGTCCGGTCCCGCTGTTATGACTCGTGCATGTCTCTGTGGCCTCTGATGTGGACTGTGCTGTGCAGCTATCTCCTGCAGAGTTCCCGCTGCGGTGTCATTGTAGGAGACGGTGTTCCCTGATGCGATACCCAGCGTCAGACCTGGTGGCCGGGGCACAGGATGTTCCGCCTGAACCGAAGAGAGTCCGTCGGCCTTCCTTACATGTTGCTTCTTCTTCTCCTCCTCTTTGTCCACAGCCGTCAGAGTGTCCTTCAGACTTGGGGGAGGGTGGGGTGATGTCATAACCTGCATCCGCATGGGACCTATGGGGTGGGGACGATTGTATTCCCAGAGTCCTTCGCGGAATGCGAGCTTCCCCACTACGAGGGTGGGGGAAACTTAATTACTATTGTATATAAAGCTGGCTGGCCCGGGAACGGCCGAGCGATCACCTGGTTGGATATCACCAGGAGCTGTGTATCTCAAACCTTGCAAATAAATCTTTGTTTCTTTTGTTCAACTCTGTGTGGACTCCCCGTGTCTTCATAATTGTGCTCTTCCTTGGTTATAATAATAATAATAATAATCACTTATTGTCACAAGTAGGCTTCAATGAAGTTACTGTGAAAATCCCCTAGTCGCCACATTCCGGTGCCTGTTCGGGGAGGCTGGTACGGGAATTGAACCTGCGCTGCTGCCTTGTTCTGCATTACAAGCCAGCTATTTAGCCCACTGTGCTAAACCAGTCTATGTTGTTGACCAACAGCTGCCAGTGAACCAGGAACAGGGAACCTGATTGAAAACAATTTCTCTTTGTTTGGGCCTGGTTTCTTGGGTACTTGGATTTAGATTTATTGTCACGTGTACCAAGGTACAATGAAAAGTATTGTACTGCGTACAGTCCAGGCAGATCGTTCCATACATGAAAAACATAAGACATATGATAAATACACAAAGTAAATGCATACACTTAGACATTGAGTGAAGCATATGGAGTGTAGTACTACAACAGTAGAGAAGATGCGTGGAGAGATCAGTTCAGTCCATAGAAGGGCCATTCAGGAGTCTGGTAACAGGGGATAGAGGCTGTTTTTCAATCATTTGGTGCGTATTCTCAGACTTTTGTATCTCCTGCCATATCTTCCTGTCGCGGACAATGGAAAAGTCCATTGACCTCAGGCGGGATTCTCCAGTCGCCGGGCGGGCGCGGCCGGAGCATCCTGTCCTTCAATACAATACTTTTTTTTTTTTTTTTTTAAATTTAGATTACCCAATTATTTTTTCTATTATGGGGCAATTTAGCGTGGCCAATCCACCTACTCTGCACATTTTTGGGTTGTGGGGGCGAAACCCACGCAGACACGGGGAGAATGTGCAAACTCCACACGGACAGTGACCCAGAGCCGGGATCGAACCTGGGACCTCAGCGCCGTGAGGCGGTTGTGCTAACCACTAGGCCACCGTGCTGCCCCTTTCAATACAATACTTACTAATTTGGCTTAAAAGGGTTTAAAAAAAAGCTTGTGTGAATATGCCACAGCAACATGAACCTCTGACAATGCAGCACTCCTTCAGTACTGACCTGTTATACAAATTTAGACTCAATCATCCATCATGCTTCTGCTCAATGGCTATTGGTTCGTAGTGAAGCAATGCCTCAATTTTAAAATGATTATCCTGGTTTCAAATTCCTCCATTGTCTCAGACGCCCCTCACTATCACTGTAACCCCTACACCACCTTCCAATCACAATGTTGATCCAATCCTGCCCACTTGAGCAACCCCAATAGTAGACACCCAGTCTTGAGACGTTTTATTATAATAAAGGCACCATATTTATTGTTGTTAATGTTGTTGGAATGGGAACTGATCAGAAATTAGGGCTATGGACTCTTTGGCGGGTTTTAAAAATTGGTTGTAGTTGGTGTAAAACCCAAGGATATGCTGTCCATGCTGCCTCGAGAAGGTTGTTGAATCGCCAGAATTGCCTTGGACTCTCCAGGAATTCCAGGATAAACTCCTGGCAAAATCCCAAGTGAAAAATCATCGGACCATTAAATGATTTTCTTCAAACTCTTTGAGAAATATATTTTTAACCGGGTAAAAATACAGGAGGTGGCCGGAGTCTTTTGCTTTCTGATTGGCTGAGCAAAGGTGGTGCAGTGGGGAGATGAGCCTGCTGGGTGACCCTGGTGGCAAGGCGGTTGGGGGCAAGAGATCCTGCGATGAAACTCCAGGAATATGTGCAAGCAGTGCTGGCAAACCCCACATCTGGTGCAAAGGTGACTGTGCAGAAGTCTAATTGGTAGATGGCTGGATCTATTTTCATGTGGGGGGGGTGTTGATGATTTTTTTGGGGTTGTTGTGGGCTACTTTTGCCAGTGTGCCCTGCTCTTGGCACACAGCCAAAAGGTAGGGAGGATTGTGATCCACGTGAGTCTGCTATAACTCTAGGGCTCCCCCTGTGCCAGTAAGGCAAAGGTGCAATACAAACAGAAAACACTGGGATCATTCGGCAGGCCCAGGTGGCGTCAGAGAGCCGTTTCTCTCTATAGATGCTGCCTGATCTGCTGAATATTTCCAGTACTTTTTGTTTTTATTTCAGATTTCGATGTTTTTTCCTTTTGTATCAAGGCAAAGCTGTGTCCAAACAGAGTGACAAATGAAATCTTAGTTACCCACGGCAAGGTGCATTCCAGGTCTCTCATTTCCAGACTACATTTGCTAACGTTGTTTACTCTTGCGAATAAATTTCATTAATCCCCCTCAAAATGAATTTTTCCATATCTTCACGCTCCAAGGTGGCATGTGACTCTCTGACCCATGTGACTTGCTCAGATAGGAAGTCATTAATTTTAATTATCCCATGTCTTTTTATTTGTGTGGAATATGACTTGAGGGTTACGACAGGATCTGAAGGCCCTATCGGCATTATTTGAATTCTAAATATGAATTAGAATCTCCCTTACTTGTCCTCAAACTTGGCAGAGTTTGGATGGAACTGAATGTTTGTGCTCTGGTTGTTGAGGCCTCCAGCTTTGACGTCAATTTTATAGGCCTCATACTTGTCGGACCAATCCATTTCCAGGACCTCCTTGGCATCTCTGTTCCTCCTGTGACAAATGGGGTAGAGCGCATCATTAGTATAATGGAAGAATACACACCATATTATTCAAGTACAAGGTGTTAAAGAAAGTTTAAGGCGCCTTCCAAGATGGCAAACCTGAGAAATTTTACTTTGCTCATGGCTGGACTCCCTTTTCTGAAAATATAAATGTTAACTTTAAGGCTTTAGAAATACACACAGGGCAAAATGGATGCACAAAACCATTAACTTTTAAGTTTTATATAAATGCGTCGCCAAGCAGCTGTTGTGGATTGCAGCAGTTGGTGGCAGCTGATTATTTGGCCATGAGGGGTATCGTGACCACTTTCAACCCTGTTTTCAACTGATATACCTAGAGACATTTTCCAGCTGCGGTCATATAGTAATCCAGGAGACACGGCCTGGAAGGTTAACTTTGTTTATTTACTACTTAAAGACAAAGCCTCTATGGTGGCAACAAAGTCCCACCCCGGGCCCACGGAACTGCTGGTCCAGGTTTGGGCCGGCATTTAAAAGGGCTGCCGATAACGAGTCCCAGCTGGGGAGGTTTCCGTCCATTGCCAAGGAAACTCGTACTTCACCTGCCCCACGGGGAGATATATTATTGATCCTCCATGGTCCTCATGGGGGTTATCACCGGTCATAAGGCAGCAATTTGCATCTTCCCTTCCTCTCCCCGCCTCGGGGAACAGGAGCCAATTCTGGTCGTCTACCTAGTGGCCCCAGCTGAGGTCATTTGAACAAAATGAAAAATGAGAGTTCGAGTCTAGGGCTTTGCTGATCCACATTCTCACTCATTTGGCTCAACCAAGCTATTGGGAGAGTGAGTTTCGGTGCAGCATTATAAAGCAGAGTTTTATAACATTGCTTCTGATCTTTGTCCCTGTTTTGCTTATTTTTTGCAGGTTTTTTCTCTATTTTCTCCTTCTTTTCTTTTGGATGACAGCTGTTCATGATTCTGCCATTCACTTAGTTTTGTTTCCCCCTTTACTCCATTCCCCACTCTCTTTGGTCTTGACCCCTTTGTCATTTTGTCTCTCCTGCCTGCTACCTTTTACACACCTTCTCTTTTGTTCTTCTTCCCATCTCCCTCGCTCCTTCCTTCACCTGCTTAAAACCTATTTGTGTCTCGTACTTTCCGTTTTCTGATGAAAGGTCATTGACCTGAAACCTTTGGCGAATTCTTACAAAATACGTTTGAATACAAAGGGATTCTAGCAATAGAGGGATTTGGCCAGAAAGTGAAGTTCAGATATGATCTTATTGAACAGTGGATCAGGCCTGAGGGGGAATATGGTCATTTGGTTTCGGTTTCTTAAGTTCTTATGTGCTCTGTAGCTGGAACTTTAGTGGAATATTCCCCCAGTTAGTGCCCTAGCTAGAAGTTTGGAGTTTCAGAAACACTGGATGGGGTTTACCGGCCGTTTGCGCTGGCGGAAACCTCAGATCCCGCCCACGGCGCATCTCTGCCACATGGTTCCCGGCGGTGAGGGGTGCGTCAACAGGAAACCCCATTGACAACAGCGGAACTAGAAGATCCCGCTGCATTAGGAAGCACTTCTACGCGCAAAGGGTGATGGAAGTTTGGAATTCTCTTCCACAAATGGCAATTGATGCTAGATCATGTTACTTTTAAATCTGAGGTAGATAGATTTTTGTTAAGCAAAGTTGTTAAAGGATTTGGGCCAAAGGCAGGTATATGGGACGGGTTTCTCCGTCCCGCCGCACCGATTTTCAGGTGCGACGCGGCCCCGCCGGCTGCGGGATTCCTCGGCTTGCCAGCCGGCCAATGGGGTTTTCCATTGTGGGCAGCCCCACGCCGTCGGGAAATCCCAGGATGGCTGCCGGCACAACGGAGAATCCTGCCGGTGGAGAATGGAGTTAGGCCACTGATCAGCCATGATCTCACTGAATGACAGAGCAGGTTCGAGGGGCTGAATGGCCTACTCATGTTCCTATGTTCCTAATTATATAACCTTTGAATGAATTCCCCCATTTAATTAATCACTGATTATAAAAAACAGTAAAAATTACAAAACTACTCAAAAAACAAAGAGTCACAATCATTTAGATTTTTAAAACAAAGGATCTGAGTGTTAGGTCTTTCCCTGAAAACATAATATATAAAATTACTGAGCAATGATTTTGAGTGTCAATTGAAGACTTCTCTGTGGGTTGCTGTCCCGTCAGTAGGTAAGTAAATAACTTGAAATTGAAGCCATAATGCCGAATGCACTGGAAGGGCAATGAATAAGTAATGAATCTAATGTCATCCTGTCCCTGACAATTAACTTACCTAATCTGCTTAATGACCTCATCCAAAGTTCTCTTCAAAACTCCTTGTACATTTTGAATCAGATCAACTTCCTGCATTAAAAAGAAATAACTTTATAGGATGTTGGTTCTGAAACAGACCATTACTGGTGGAGCTTTCACTGGTTGTACTCCAGTGTACTGAGTGTCAGTTCTGGATGTGTGTGAACCATATGCAACATTCACAAGAATTAAATGACACGAGCAATGCAGTAATTTGTATCAGCCTGGCTCAGTCAAAGCACTCTCACTGCTGAATCAGAAGATCATGGGTTCAGGTCCCACTCTGGGTTTTATGCATAACAATCTATGCTGATGCTCCAGTGCTGTGCTGTCAGAGGTGTCTTTTGGATGAGATATTAATCTGAGGCCTGGTCTGTCTTCTCGGGCGGCTGTAAATGATCCCACGGCACTATTTTGAACTCTTGTTATTATCCCTCAATCAACTTCACAATGAATTATCTGACACATCGCTAGCTGTGGGAGCTTGCTGTACACAAATTGGCAGCAGCGTTTCCTATATTACAATAGTGGCTACAGTCCAAAAGTGCTTCATTGGCTGGAATGTGCTTTGGGATAGCTGATGGTCATAAAAGGCACTATACAAATGCAAGTCTTTATTTCTTTCCCATTTCCTTTTCTCCTCTCCTAACATTTTGACTGATTCCAGCAACCAATATTTACCTGAACCTTCATCCCTGGTATCTGTCAAAACCTTGCCAGTTAGCTGCCCCAGCTTTATTTCCGACTTAAAACCACAAAAGCACAAGATGAGGAGCAGAAGCGGGTCGTTCACCTAGTCTGCTCCACCATTCAATGAGATCATGACTGACCTAGTGTGACAATCCTCAACTCCACGCTTTTGTCTTATCCCCATAACCTTAAATTCTCTCATTGATTACAGCTCTCCTCGTTTTTCAAATGTTAGCCATTGATGATACAAATGCTTACAAATTCTGGCTATTTGTTCCATTCATCTAGTGACACAGACATTGCTCGAAATTGAATCTTAATAATCCTGCAGTCGTGATACGATATTTACATGGCAACAGTTGCTCATATAAAGAATATGAAACTAACAGAGGTGAACGGGGCTTAGTATCAACTTACAAATTGCACTGACGCTGCCTGCTCTGGCCTCAGTAAAATGGGAAACTTCTATTTGGGATTCACAGTCACTGTAAAATATTGCACTGTGGACAGAAAATTTGTCAAAGGATTAATGAACGCAACTGAAGATGAATAGAATTATTGATAGCTGGGAATGAATAATAAGCTATGATTTTCTCCAGGGGTCCAGAGTCAATTGACGTAGTCTGAGTACTTAATGAGTGTCATATAAATACAGTATTAGATGCCACACAGGTGTTCCTTTTATTGTCATGTATAATATATACTGCAGTCTCAGTGTAATGAGAATGGTGCTAATGACTATTCAAAACAACATTGGAATTTCGCAAACTGAGCAACAAAAATGACCTTTGCCAAATATTAAATAATTCAACAGTAGCAAAGATGTATTTTTTTTGTTTGTAAATGTTGTTACCACACCCTGGGCTGGTGCACGGTCGATTCCAGCCCCACAGACCCCAGAGTCCCAGCACAAGTGAATTAACCAATAATTTGTATAAAGTTCGCAGAATCTTTGTCCCTTGACTACACAATAAGTTATAGACACCACAGGTTTGTAATTTGAACACAAGAACTGCATATTTTTAACAGAAATAAAGTTGAAATATTCGTTAATTATAACGGAATAGTGGCTAGCTAATCTACAACCCCCTTTCACCATCCCACCCTCTACCCAATTATACACAAGACAGACAAACACAGAGGGAGGGGGAGGGGTAAAATAATTGGGATTAAGGTGAAAATAGAGAGTCCTTGCTTCCGATGTTGACGTCTTTGCAGCAGGCTGGCCTCCCAGAGTATTTAGGGATTGAAGTCATTGGTGTGGTGTTAATGATGTTCTTCTGGCAGTAGCATCCATTCGGTACACTCAGGCATTAGGATTTCCTCTGGAGAGTAACTTTAACCTTTATTAACCTGGGCCTTCATTCAAAGGAACAGCCTCAGCTATGTTTAATTCTTAAGGCTCTTTGTCTCATCTCAGTGCAGCTCCAGTCAGAGTTTTCCAGTGTTGCCAGAATGCCCTCCAGGCTCACTGAGGAAAGAACAAATCCCTGATCCGGGTGTTTCAGAGAAGTTTCAATATTTGAGGGAGAGGAGCTCAAAGAGCTTCTTCCAGCTCTGAGTTCAAATTGAAACTAAACTGGAAACACAGTCTCACAGAGGAAGGAACATTCCAGAGAAAATGCCAACCAATCAGCAGGAGCCACTGACAAGACCCGGCAATCCGAGTCAATCCATTGGCCAACAGCCAAGCCCATCAAGGTGTGTTGGCACTGATCTCCCCGGAATTTGCTGGTTTGAAAAAAACATTTAAAAAAAAATTAGGACAGCCAGGTTAACGAGGTAGATGTTGAGGAATGTCCTCCAGGAAGACTGCAGTGGTTCATGAAGGCAGCTCACCATCACTGTCTCAAGGACAATGAGGGATGGGCAACAAAGGCTGGCCCAGTTGGTGACACCTACATCTCATGAAAGAATAAAGGAAAAGAGTGGGATGTGGAGATGGGGAAAGGTTCAGCGAGGGAATCCCTGAACTTAGAACCCTGGCAGCCGAAGGCATGGCCACCAAAATGGGAGGGCAATGAAAAGAGATGTGTAAGAGGCCAGAATTGATTGTAGGAGTGCAGAGAGCTGGAGGGGTGGGGGGGAAGGGAAAGGCGACGGAGGAATTTGAAAACAAGGATGAGAATTTTTAAATGAGGCTTTTCCAGACAAGGACTAAGATGGCTGCACAGCCCATAAACGCTCAGTTACATTTTTACATTGGTACATAAGTCACAGAAAAGCATAAATAGTCTTCCTGTTTCTTTATTCATATCAATAAAAATACTTATCTCAACAGCATTCAGATTTAAGGATGACAATTGATGGATGACCTCAGTCACGCATATGGATCTTGAGTTGGAAGTCAATTGGATTGAATTATTTGTTCCTTTCCGCTGAATTTTTCCCAAATGACTGTACCAGGTTGTTATTGCTCAGGGCAGTAAGGTTACTGATAGATAACATGTTTGACCTGATATCCATCATACACCATGACAGGTTTAGATAACTTTTATAGCAGTGGGCACTCTGAAAGGCTCACCACAGCAATTATACACCAACTTTACGTTATATTATATTAAAATTAACCTGTATGTCAAACATTCCTGACTCAATATGATTTTGTTTCTTGTTGATTTATGAGGTGATGAAAAGATGGGGGGGGGGGGGTTGGAAATTACATTGAACACAACAAGTAAAACTAAAAGTCTAGGGCACTGCTAACATGTCTGATTGAATTCTGTGTCAGACTGAGGAAACAGTGAAACAAGACCGCGCCTGGGTCCCAGAGAAAATCAAGGGATCTAAACTCTAATAGGACACTCAGCGAGCCAGCAGGGGTATGATGGCATGCTTCTTTTGTGCCCTTTCTCCCACCAATAGACAGTCAATAATATTGCAGTTGGGTTGGCATATTTCATCCCTCCAGCATTAGCAGCCATGCCTTCAGCAGCTGAGGCTCTAAGCTGTGGAATTTCTCCTGTTCCCGTAATCCTCTCTGCCTCTCTGTCTTCCTTTAAGAAGGTCCCTAAAACCAATCTCTTTGACCAAGCTTTTGGTCACCTGCCCTAATATCTCTTTCTGTGGCACGGTGTTTGATTTTGTCTGATGAAGCTGCTGTGAAGCACCTTGGGATAACTTATGACATTGAGGGTGCTATATAAATGCTCTTGTTGTTGTTGATGCTAGGATGTGTTCCTGGTCTGAAACCAGTTGCTGTCAAATACACAGCACCGCTGGCGTCACCTAAATTCTGCTGTGGGTTGATTACTGTATATCCATCCCAAGAGGCAGAGTTCTGCGCAGTCACGTGTGTACGGAGAGCTTCGCTGCCTAATTAATAGGCAGGGAGGGTCTTCCATTTGCTCAAATAATTTAAAAAGAAAATCGGAAGATGTTTATTTAGCAAGCTAGCAAGCTAGCACTGGTTTGCAGTGTAACTCCATTTAGCCACTTGGTTTCATATCCTTTCATTTTTAAAAATAAATTTAGAGTAGCCAATTATTTTGTTTCCAATTGAGGGGCAATTTAGCGTGGCCAATCCACCTAACCTGCACATCTTTGGGTTGTGGGGGTGAAACCCACACTGACATGGGGAGAATGTGCAAACTCCACATGGACAGCAACCCTGGGCCGGGATTCAAACCCGGGTCCTCAGCGCCGCAGTCCCAGTGGTATCCACTGCGCCACATGCT
This sequence comes from Scyliorhinus canicula, assembly GCF_902713615.1. Classification (NCBI taxonomy): domain Eukaryota; kingdom Metazoa; phylum Chordata; class Chondrichthyes; order Carcharhiniformes; family Scyliorhinidae; genus Scyliorhinus; species Scyliorhinus canicula. Next base: position 20,649,809 of record NC_052160.1, on the reverse strand, counting down.
GCCCTTTCATATCCTTTCATTTTAAAACATTAGCAATCCCAGTTTTGACATTTTCAACTGACCCCTCCCCCAGCCTCAACAACTTTTATTGAGGTGGGGGGTTGGACCGGGGGGGATGGTCACGGCTTCCAAATCAACTCTTAAAGGCCAATTTTAAGGTTATCCCCTTGTTCTGAACCCCCCGCAACTCCGCCAACTCCATTCAATCCTTGAGCCATCTTAAAACATCTCAATTGGATCACTCCTTAATCTTCCATATTCAAGGATTTATGCAAGACTAGTCTAGGCCTCATAATTTAACTATTTAAGTCCTGGAGTAAAGTTTTGTTGCACCTCTTCCATGGTCAATATCTATCCAGAGGTGCTGAATACAATACTTCAGATTGGTAATGGGCCACCTAGGCTAATGAGGGCTCTTTCATCTCAGTGGGCCATAACATTGAAATCGGGCTTGTTCACTAACTATGACCCTTGAATAAGATTGAATACATTTAATACACGCCAAATGTTTATTAACATGTTACAGAAAATGCTTAACCACTCATATATTAATGGAACTGTCATCAACTTCAAGTGGTAAAAACAAAATCAATATTTACATTTGATGGGACACAGAAGGAGTGCATGGCTCTCAAAGCAATGTTTTGAGCAATCAGCACTCACCTCAGTTCACTCGCCCGCGCTTTAACTTGTGTATCACTTCAGTCATACCGGTAGGAAAAAAAACTATGCGGATGGAAACCTGCGGAATGTGGCAACTCTGCGTGTGGGCAATGGTCAAGAAAATGTCTTGTGAGTCGCACTTAGAACCCAGACGGATTGCAAGTGGCCCCTGGGCTGCTAGTTGCCCACCACTGCTTCAGATGCTGCCTAACCAGAGCTTTGCACAACTGTAGCGTAAATCCCACCCCCTTAGTATTCCAGTACCCCCTACCCAACCTCGAGCTTAAATCCATTATTCTTTTTCCCAGTAGTTATCCCTGTAGATGGGACCACCGAATCTCTTGTCCCTGCCTCGCACAGGTTCTAACCATGTGAAGATGGTCCTGTGTTCGTGTGAAGTCCCTTTGCAGCAATGCAGCTCAATGCAACCCGTTCAAGTGGGGAGTGCCTCTGCCACTCACCTTGAGCAACTCGTCCTCCACCCTGTCTCTGACCAGGTCGGGGCCTTGGCGCCTTTCCCTGTTCTGCAGGTTGTCGGTGGAGATGAACATGGCGATCTCGGTCGCGTCCAGGGCAATCTGCAGGCGCCTCTTCTGCTGGAGCAGGAGCTCGGTCTCGGCCAACAGGTCCTCGATCTCCCTCTTTAGCTCCGACTTCCAGAAGAAGATGTCCTGCAGCCTCTCGCCCAGCTTCTTGGTGGAGGTGGCCTGGGTGTCCTGGCTCAGCCGCTCCCTCTCTGCTACCAAGGTCTTGGACTGGTTCTGCACGTTCTCCGCCGTATCCCGGTCGGCGAAGGCCTGGTAATACTTGGCATAATTGTTCTGCGCCCACTCCTCGGGGATGTACTTGGCTGTCCTGAAGCCCGCGGTGGGTAGGCCGGCTGAAGAGTGAAGCCCCTCATTGCGGATCATGCAGTAAGGTTTACAAGGAAGTTCCTCCTCAGGAATGCAGCGCGCAACTTGCGGATGAGTGATAAGAACTTCTGTAGCAGACATGGTTTTAATGTTTCAATCTTCCACTCAGATTTGTAATATATTATTTAAATGTATATAGTAACACACATATATAAATATATATAATCTATATGTGCACTGAGCAGGGTGTGAACCCGCCCTCCTCCAGCACACTTTCTGCCCTTCACCTCCTCTCCTTTCGTTCCTCCCAGTTTGTTGTGAGCGTCGCGCGTTGCTCGGTTACCCGGGGCCGTCACTATGGTAAGAAGGTGTTGTTACAAAGCGTGTGTTCCTTGATGGGCCATTGAGCAATGGGTTTGCTGCCGGCTGTCCCCCACCCTCAGCCACTCTGCTTAGACACTTCATGGTCATGAGGATGCTGTGCAGTTAATCGTCCGCCGTTTTCTGTCAAGATAATGGGCCGAATGGCTTCCTTCTGCACCCTGACTCCATTACAGGGATGTGGAGTTGCCGGCGTTGGACTGGGGTGAGCACAGGAAGAGGTCTGACAACCCCAGGTTAAAGTCCAACAGGTTTGTTTCGAATCACTAGCTTTCAGAGCGCTGCTCCTTCCTCAGGTGAATCTGAGGAAGAAGCAGTGCTCCGAAAGCTAGTGATTCGAAACAAACCTGTTGGACTTTAACCTGGTGTTATAAGACTTCTGAATGTCCATAAGAGGAGAAAGGAATAGGAGCTGGAGTAGGCCATTTGGCCCTCCGAGCCTGATCTTCTGCCCATCTCCATGCTATCCCCTTATCCCTAAATTTCCCTTAGAACACAGAAATCTCCTGTCTGAAAGGCACTCAATGGCTGAGCATTCATGACCATAAAATCCCTACAGTGCCGAAGGAGGCCATTCATCCCATCAGGTCTGCACCGACCTCCTGAAAGAGCACCCTGCCTCGGCCCACTCCACCACCCCATCCCCGTAACCCCACCTAACCTGCACATCTTTAAGCACTGTGGGGCAATTTAGTGTGGCCAATCCACCAAACCAGCACATCTTTGGGCTTTGGGAGGAAACTGGAGCACCCGGAGGAAACCCACGCAGGCGCAGGGAGAACATGCAAACTTCAAACTCCCAAAGCTGGAATTGAACCCGGCTCCATGGCGCTATGAGGCAGCAGTGCTAACCAATGTGTCACCGTGCCACCCCCCCCCCCCCCCTTCCTGGGTAGAGCATTCCAAAGATTCACAACCGTTTGAGTGAAGGGATTTCTCCTTGTCCCGCTTCTAAATGGCTGTCCCTTTATTTTGAGAGTGTTCCTTTCACCTTCTTTACCTTTCTATTGTAGTTAAGTTGCCACTAGAATTGAAATGTGGTATGTGTATCTATCATCAAGTCCCCAATAAATGATGGTAGAGTTGTCAAACCTTCAGGATTTGGGTGGAGTCTCCAAGAATTAAACATTAAACTCTGTTAACTCTGCTTTCTCTTCATACAGATTCAGGTAGACCTGCTGAGTTTTTTTGTTCCCAGCATCCTCTGTTCTTGTTTCAGATTCCAGCATCCTCAGTATTCTGCTTATTAATCTTCAGGGTAGAGCTAATGGCAACTGAGGAGAAAAAATAATAGGGAAGAAAAATTGTGTAAAAATGTAATTTTCTTTCAACGTTAATTCGTTGGAATAAAATTGGAGGCAGATGTAAAAGCTGTTTGACTGGCAGTCTTGTATCATCATTCAGTTAATAAAGAGACTTGGGGCGGTATTCTCCCCTACTCGGTGGGGCGGGGGTTCCGGCGTAGCGGAGTGGCGCCAACCATTCCGGTGTCGGGCCTCTCCAAAGGTGCGGAATTCTCCGCACCTATAGGGGCTAGGCCCGCGTCGGAGTGGCTCCCGCTCCGCCGACTGGCGCCAACGGCCTTTGGTGCCACGCCGACCGGCGTCGGGGCTGGCCGAAAGGCCTTCGCCGGTCGGCGTGAGTCCGCGCATGCGCCGGAGCGTCAGCAGCCACTGACATCACCGCACATGCGCGGTGGAGGGGGTCTCTTCCACCTCCGCCATGGTGGAGGCCGTGATGGCGGCGGAAGAAAAAGAGTGCCTCCATGGCACAAGCCCGACCGCCGATCGGTGGGCCCCGATCGCGGGCCAGGCCACCATGCGGAGCACCCCCGGGGTCCGATCGCCCCGCGCCCCCCCCTCCCCCCCAGGACCCCGGGGCCTGCTTGTGCCGCCTGCTCCCGCCGGCACAGAGGTGGTTTAAACCACGTCGGCGGGAGAGACCTGACAGCGGCGGGACTTCAGCCCATCACGGGCTGGAGAATCGCCGTGGGGGGGCCGCCGACTGGAGGGGCGCGATTCCCACCCCGGCCGATTCCTGGGTGGCGGAGAATTCCGGCCACGGCGGGGGCAGGATTTACGAAGGCCCCGGGCGATTCCCCGACCCTGCACGGGGTCGGAGAATTCCACCCCATGTTTTTGTTTCAAACGGGCATGGTAAGATGCAAAGCTGGACATGTAAGACGATCAACGGCAGGAGTGTGGCAGCAGTTCGTTTAGAAGCAGGGGTCATTTGATGAACACGGTCAACCAAAATTGGCAACCTTATGTCTCATCCACACACGTTTTCTCAAACCTACCTCAAGTTAAATGTAGTTCTTTGCTACAAATTTTGATTAAAACCATCTTGCTGAAAAATGTTCTTGGTGTGGATTACACCAAAAATGTTGCCACACCCACCCAGAGGAGAGAGGCAGAGCAGTGAAGGGGTGTAGTGAGGGGATTCCGACCAATGGTCCTGTTTCCTTCATACAGTGTTGGAACTGGTGTGTACAGAGAAAGATGAGTGAGCCGGACAGTCAATGCAGTCAGGGTTTTAAAGGCAGCCACACTGTTTTAAATAAAAGCTGACAAGCTGGCTAGTGTTAAATACTGGTCTGTAGTTTCTCAACGGCACCATGTTTCAGTTGTATCAGAGTGTTATAGATTGCGAGACACTTGCGAAGAGACAGGTGTCATGTGAGAGTACCTTTAAGAAATGGGTGTTTATAAATGGATGTGTATATAAATATCTGTAGTGAGAGCACCTTTAAGAAATGGGTGTTTATTAATGCAGTGATGTCAGAGAGTGGGTGGAGCTAGGCGGTCTGTCAGCTTTTTATTTTGGTTTTAGGCTGTTTGCTGCAGGGTGTGTTTTAGTTTCGTTTTCAGAGCTGGATAGCTGCAGTCAGAGCCAGAAGATGTATTAGAGTCGCTCTTTGTAATCTAAAGAATGTAAATCGGTCCTTTGCTGATTTAAAACTCATAACTGCTCTTAGTAGTGACTTTAACCTGATGTGCTTCTGTTAAAGGTTATGTTTTTTGTAAGTCTTCTAAAAGGACAGCGTACGCATTACTTAGTGTTGTATTCTTTGGGGGTTGTATTTTAATAAATGGTTGCCAAGATGTTCACTATGTTTTAAAAAGATTAACTTGAGTTCATAAAATAAACATTTGTTTTGCTTTAACAAATACTTTTCCATTTCTGCTGCACCACACCTGTAGAGTGGGCCGTGTGTTCCCCATACCACAATCTATTAAAAGTTGTGGGTCAGGCGAACTCCATGATACACATTGGGATTCTCTAAACCCTGGCCCATAACACAGGAGAAGATGGGGTTATTCTCCTTAGAGCAGGGAATCAATGTTGAAGAGCAGATTTGAAGGAGATGTTCGAAGCATGAATAGTTTTTATTAAATAAATAAGAAGAAAATGTCTCCAGTAGCACAAGGGTTGGTAACTGGAGGGAAGCTGACTTAAGGTGATTGTCAGCACGGAATATTTCAGGTCCTTCAATGGGGAACCACAGAGCAGCAGTGACCTTTGGGTGGAAATTAACCTTTTCTCCAAAAGTTGTAATTCACCTTCAGTCTTGTACAAAAATAAAACAGCTTGGAAATGTTGCAACTACTTTGCTTTTGTCCACCTGTACAGAATTCTGCGATAATCTTGGGTTTGGTTGCTTCAGAGGCAGCCACCTACAAAATGCTGCGGAAAGGGGCGATATCATTGGCAATTCTGTCCGATTCTGGGATCTGGATAAAAGAAGGGAACACAACCCTAAATTCTGGGGTGGGGGAGGTACCCCAGATCACGTCAGTGATTTTTCCTCTATGTTTCTACCACAGATTTCATATTTGTGATTGTGATGTGGAAAAAATCATACTCATGCCATGATCAATCCCTAAATCTAATTGGATTCTGGGCTTTTGAGTTGTCTTCGGGTCTTAATTCAATAATGGCACATTTCAAAAAAATACAGTCAGCATAATGGGAAGTCATACATCATTTACTAGCCATTAACATTTAATTAAAATAGTTCTTCAAGATACATTCAAACTTTACCGTGACTATGTGGTATTAACATAATAATTAACAGTGAAAAATAATAAACATATTGGGCTGGATTCTCCGTTTCAGGGTCTATGTCCCCCACGCCGTCATGAAAACTGTGGTCTTTTATGCCAGAAAAACTGGCTTCAAATGGCCACAGATTCACAGCCCTGCGGGGGGTTAGCAGGCAGTCGTGGAGCTCGCAGCTCCAGCTGCAGATATGGCCCCCAGCACTTCCGGGTCAGAGGCCGCGCATTTGATCGGCGGCGGTCTCCAGCGGCCGCGCCATACTCCATGGCGGACTCAGACCGCGGACCTGGACCCCAGAAATAGTCCCCCTGATCGGCCGTGCGCCCGACCTGGACCGCCCGCACAATAAAGGCCCAGTCCCATATGAGGCCCCCCCTGCCCGACGATTGGCCCACCCCCAACCATGGTGGCCACGGACTGAGCCGCAGCCGTCTCGCAAGTTTCTCGAACGGCTGGGACCATATTAGAAATACGCTGTTTGGACTTTGGCCGGTCGGGGACGGAGAATAGTGGAGCGGTCCTCAAGCAATGGCTGCAGGTGGGGATACGCGGTGTGGCGTACTCCCTGAGTAGGCCGCTTTTCGGGGGCCGGAGAATCGAGGAACCGGCGCTGGTCCTGATTTCATGCATGAAACTGGATTCTCCGCCCCGGCAGCGGACGTGATTTCGGGTCGGGGTGCGGAGAATCCAGCCCATTACACCTTCAATAGCAATTAAAATATACCTAGATTATCATAAAACGGATTGTGGCCTTGAATGCCAGTTTGCCCTAACATTAATATTTTGGAAGTAATGAGGAAAAAATGTTTTGGTGTTAATTCACCAACATTCTGATTCAGTCCAATTTACCTTTACCGTATCATAATGCAATTATGTCAGTTTCTAATAATATAAAAGATAGAATCAATGCAATCTTCAGTTCTGTGTTGGAGGGAGTTATCATAATTGCTTACATTGCAAACTCAAAATGTTATGCAAAGCAAATCATGAAAGTATTAATTATAATAGCAAAACTAGCAGGAATTGAATTAGGGTAAATTCTAATGGATCAATTTTTTAATATGCTGGGTATAATAACAATCTGGTCCTACGAGATTGAATATTAATATGCCACAGAAAATGTGAATACTTCTGTCATAAATAATATAGTAGCCAGTATATTGCACCTTATTAAAAAATCTAAGTGAAGCAAAAACATCAGCATGGATTGTTTGAATTGACTGGCCTGTTTCTGTGTTATATACTCTATGTAATTACGTATTCTTTATCACAATGCATCAATATCATCTAACTCACTGCTATGAAATGCTCTAAGTGTAACCATGCCTGCAGTGCTCAAAATTAAACTTTTGGAGCATTTATTAATTAAACAAATATCCTTCAATGCCTCATCTCCACATAAACCAGGTGTCAGTGCACAATTGTTATTGAGTCATCCACATTTAGCAGATTATCTCAAAGGTACTTTACCGTCAGTGATCTACTCTCCTGTATTAAAACCAAAATACTGCGGTTGCTGGAATCTGAAGCGAAAGGAAAATACTGGACAATCTCAGCAGATCTGACAGCATCTGTGGAGAGAGAAGGGAGCTAAAGTTTTGGGTCTGAATGACTCTTCCTCAAAGCGTTCCTATATTGATTGCTGATTGGTGCACTTTATAAGGGGATTAGAACCATCGACGTTCAATCCACCATGTCAACACTGGATTTTACTGAAGTTCAAATTAATCCGTCTGCCGTCCTGCTGTCTCCCCGTAGCCTTGAAAGTTCCTTTGCAAATGTTTATTCACTATTTCCTTAAAATACACAATGCAATCTGACCCAATCATTTCTTGTGGCAAAGCATCCATCAACATGCACAAAGCATTTGCTCCTATCTTTCTCCTTACTTTCTTAATGGCAAATTTAAATTTATCGTCCCCTGTCACCGATTGCCCAATAAGGGAACATTGTTTTTCTTTGCTCACAACCAAGTCTGTTCCTATTCTTAAAAACTTTGATTAAAAGTCACCTTGGCTTTCTCTGTTCTGGTGGAATTGTTCCAGTATCTAAAGTGTTTGTTTATAACCATAATTACCAAGGCTCAGCATATTCTGCTGAATCTATGCTGCATTGCTAACCTTTGGATATTGCCATAGTATTTTAACGGTGGCTTAACTAGTGATTACTGTAAAGTCATTATTTCTTCTTGATGTACTTCCAAAAAATTATCTATTTTAAATCCCTGGTGTTTTTTATTCATTCACACTTTTCAACATCTTTCCACTGATAGTAAATTTCCATTCTGCCTTTTCCTCCCCAAAATGTCTCACTTCACATTTTATCACATTAAATTGTGCCTGCCATCTGCTCCAATCCAAACAGCATCAATCTGCACTAACTCTTCTATCAATCAACTTTCTCTCCATCCTGTTACTTCTCCTCACACCATATGCCTAAATCTTTGTAACCAGATACCTGATCAAACAGCTTCTAAAAATCTACATTACTGTACCCGCTGCATTACATTTATCTCCACAATCAGTGACTACTTCTAATATCTGTTGCTTTTGCAATTTGAAATCTTAGATTTGCAACAAAAGGACTCCACCTTATATCAACATTGACAACCTCTACTCTGGAGCTCAGCAACAATTTCACAGACCTTGGATCAACAATTGCCAGCAACCTAACCCTGAACGCCAAAATCAGCACTAGGATCATCGCCAAGGCCGCAGCTGCCATGTCAATGTTGAGAAATCGAGTGGACGAACAGCAAGCCAACCAACAATACAAAGCTGTGTCTGTAGCAGGCTTCCATTCCCAGAACCTTTCACTGCAGTATAGAGGCATGGATAACTTATAGGAGACAAGAACAGTGGCTAAGCATCTCCCACCGTCGCTGCCACAGGTGAATATTGGGCATCTCCTGGCAGGACAGGGTGCTGAATATGGAAGTACACCAGCATGCATGGATTCCCAGCTTCTTCACCCTTTTGAGTCAGTGGTTGGGTCATGTGTGTCAAATGGATGACGGCCGCATTCCCAAATATTTGGGGTGCGAATTCTCCGTTGGCCGACACCAAAATCGGGCATCGTGGCGGGCTCCAGTTTCATGCCAAACCACAATTCTCTGTCGCCTCAACAGCGGCTTCAATGCATTCCAGAACGCACGTACAGTAACCACCTTTGGCATATCATTATTAGGCCCGACCCGGTACTCTCCGCCTCCACTGGTGCGAATTCCCAACGGCGTGGTTCACTTGTGCTTTTAAAAATCATGAAACTGGTGCCGTGGCTGATGAGGGAGAGAGAAGAGTTAGGACATAGAGATGCTCGACCGTGGACTGCCGGGCCGATCATTGGCCGGGCTGGCTGGGGTGGGGAAGGGGGCTCCTGACAGGGCTGGAGGGGAGGGGGGGGGGGGGTGACAGGGGACCAGGCCGAGGAAGTCAACAAATCCTGCCCTGATGTCAACACTTAGTTCTTTGTTCTTTGGCCGATGTTCTTTGTCAGATTTGCTATTGACACAAGGCCAGCAGGTTGCCCACATGTGCAATACAAGGATGTCTTCAAGTGAAACGGTGTCAAGGTTGATGTATGGTAAGGCCTTGCTGACTGGAATGCCTGCAGACAAGCAGTTAGAAAGGGAAAAAAGCAAATAGAAAGCAAATGGAATGGTGCCAGAGTGAGGCGACTTCTTGCGAGCAGTTCCCAGCGTACCCTCGAACTCTATCTTTTACTCTCGTTCTCTGCTTCTAAAACTTCATTCTAACTCTTTTAAACTCTCTCACAATGTTCTAATTCAATTACTTACAGATTTAGCGATCTTTAGGACCCTGGAAACACCTGAAACTGGTGACCTGAAATCGACCCGGACCAGCCGACCACATGTGAGCAGTTGCCAGAGTTGCAGTCCCAGGCCTGGAAATTCCCTACAGCGGCTGCCAGAGACCAGGAAAATGCCTTAGAAGCCAGGGCCTTCACTCTACAAGCTCCCAGAGACCTGGAAAACACCACAGAAGCCGGGACCTGCACTCTGCTGCTCTTCAACGACCAGAGCAGCATCGCAGCAGCTGCAGCCCACCCCCAGCTCCCAACCCCACTGACTCGGAGAGCTGCGACCCCCTGCAGGCCACAAACACACCTTCCACTCCCCCCACTACAATCGCCCCACATTCGTAAAAATCAACTCCCACAGCCTAACAATCACTAATACTGCTCTTTTTACTGCATTTAGCAGCTCCGGAGATCCTCCGTCCTCTGAAGAAAGACCGCAACCTGGAAAGGAACCTGCGGACCCCAACACATGGACCCGGCCATCGCCTCATCCGCAACCGCGTTCCCAGAGACGTCATCCACTTACTGGCCTTCACCCCATCCGCGCCGGAGCATGGTCTGGACATCCACCAACCTGTGAAGACAAACCGCAGCCCGACAGCGACCCTGAACGCTCGACCGCGCAGACCCATCTACCGACACAGGAACCGCAAGGCAAGGCAACAAATCCTCCTACCGCACAACGACCAGAGGGAATAACCTCATTGGACACAGCTATTCCCTTAACACTGCATACTCTCACCATCTCCCAAGCTCGAAAAGAAGCAGTCACTCCAGGAAGCGTGGAAAATGTGCAGGCCTGCAGGTGAATGTGAAACAATGCGGCCCCAAAGCCCCTCTGCCTAGCTTACTCCTAGCTAATGTCCAATCTTTAGAAAACAAGCTCAACGAACTTAAAGCCAGACTCACTTTTCAAAGGGAACTGAGGAACTGCTGTGTGCTCTGTTTCACGGAGACATGGCTAACTCCTGCTTCACCGGACTGTGCCCTACAACTAGGGGGCTTCTCAATCCACCGAATGGACCGTACGGCGGCCTCAGGCAAGGCTAGGGGACGTGGGGTCTGCCTCCTATTCAACACCTCCTGGTGCCTAGATGTAGCAACACTGGCGAGTTTCTGCTCCCCGGATCTAGAATACCTGACGCTAAAATACCGCCCCTACTACCTTTCGTGGGAGTTCAGCTCCGTTATCCTGACGGCAGTTTACATCCCACCCCATGCGAACATGAAAATCGCACTGGATTAAATATTCACCACCACAAATAGCCTTGAAATGAAACATCCCGAGGCCTTGTTCATTGTAGCTGGGGACTTCAATCAGGCCAGGCTCAAGAGTGTACTACCAAATTAACACCAACACGTCACCTGTTCCACCAGAGGCCCAAACATCCTGGACCACTGCTACACAAATATCAAACATCCCTACTGATCTATCGCCCGCCCACACTTTGGCAAATCTGACCACAAGGCTGTACTCCTGTTCCCGGCTTATAAGCAAAAACTGAAGTGGGAGAATCCGTCAAAATAAGTCATGCAATGTTGGTCTAAGGAATCGGATGATCGGATGCTTAGAGTCAGTGGACTGGCCAATATTTAAAAACTCTGCGACCAGCTTGAACGAGTACGCCACAACAGTAACTGACTTCATTAGTAAGTGTGTAGAAGACTGTGTGCAAAGAAGCAAATCTGCCTGTTTCCTAACCGGAAACCCTGGATGAACAGGGATATCCACTGCTTGCTGAAGTCTAGGTCTGAGGCGTTCAAGTCAGGCGACCCTGACCTCTACAAAAAAGCCAGATATGATCTAAGGAGATCCATCAAAGATGCCAAAAGACAGGACCGGACCAAGCTCGAGTCCCAGACTAGCCACACGGATCCCCGCCGACTATGGCAAGGTCTGCAAGACATAACAGGCTACAAGATGAAGGCATGTAAAATCATCGGCTCCAATGCACCCCTCCCCGATGAGCTCAACGCATTCTATGCCCGCTTTGAGCAAGAGGTCAGCGAGAGCGAGCCCTCTAACCCAGAAGCCACGGGTGAACTTGAATCTGAGATCACCATTGCAGACATCAGAGCAGCCTTCTCGAAGGTCAACCCATGGAAAGCCACTGGCCCGGATGGGGTAACCGGATGAGCACTCGGGTCTTGCACGGATCAGCTGGCGGGGGTATTCGCAGACATCCTCAACCTCTCTTTACAACAATCTGAGGTCCCTATCTGCTTCAAGAAGATGGCCATCATCCCTGTACCAAAAAAAAAGTCAAGCAGCGTGCCTTAATGACTATCGTCCAATGGCTCTGACATCAATCATCATGAAGTGCTTCGAAAGGTTAGTCATGGCACGAATCAACTCCAGCCTCCGGGATTGCCTTGATCCACTACAGTTTGCCTACCGCTGCAACAGGTCCACAGCAGATGCCATCTCCATGACCCTGCACTCTACCCTGGAACACCTAGATAACAAACACACCTATGTCAGACTCCTATTTATCGACTACAGCTCAGCCTTCAACACCATTATTACTACAAAACTCATCTCCAAACTCTGTGGCCTTGGCCTCGGCTCCTCCCTCTGTGTACTGGATCCTGAACTTTCTAACCCACAGGCCACAATCAGTAAAGATCGGCAACAACACCTCCTCCATGATCATCCTCAACACCGGTGCCCCACAAGGCTCTGTCCTCAGCTCCGAACTATACTCCTTGTACACCTATGACTGTGTGTCCAAATTCCCCTCCAACTCGATTTTCTAATTTGCTGATGACACCACCGTAGTGGGTCGGATTTCAAACAATGACGAGACAGAGTACAGGAATGAGATAGAGAACCTGGTGAACTGGTGCGACAACAATAACCTCTCCCTCAATGTCAACAAAACAAAGGAGATTGTCATCAACTTCAGGAAGCGTAGTGGAGAACATGCCCCTGTTACATCAATGGGAATGAAGTAGAAAAGGTCAAGAGCTTCAAGTTTTTAGGTGTCCAGATCACCAAAACCCTGTCCTGGTCCCCCCATGCCGACGCTATAGATAAGAAAGCCCACTAACAACTCTACTTTCTCAGAGGACTAAGGAAATTTGGCATGTCAACTACGACCCTCACCAACTTCTACAGATGCACCATAGAAAGCATTCTTTCTGGTTGTCTCACAGCTTGGTATGGAGCCTGCTCTGCTCAAGACCGCAGGAAACTACAAAAGGTCGTGAATGTAGCCCAGTCCATCACGCAAACCAGCCTCCCATCCATTGACTCTATCTATAATTCCTGCTGCCTCAGAAAGGCAATTAAGGACCCCACGTACCCCGGACATACTCTCTTCCACCTTCTTCCATCTGGAAAAAGATACCAATGTTTGAGGTCACATGGCAACCGACTGAAGAACAGCTTCTTCCCTACTGACTTTTGAATGGACCTACCTCGTATTAAGTTGATCTTTTCTCTACACCTTGCTATAACTGTAACATTATATTCTGCAGTCTCTCCTTCCCTATGTACGATATCCATTGTTAGTACAGCGTGCAAGAAAAAATATTTTTCATTGTGTACTTATACATGTGACAATAATAAATCAAATCAAATTAAAAACAGAGCATCAAGGAAATGACTAAATGGCAGAAGGGAAAACCATCAGTCAACCTCCGGCCAGTCAACATCTGTGCCAGCTGCAAAAGGGACTGCCACTTACAAATCAGTCTCGAGAAGCATAACAAGCACTGCTCAATACAGACTGGCACAGGCCCTGGGCACAGAGATGGGCAGCTGCCATCAATGTCATTTAAAATCTTAGATTTTAAAACTTTGTTTTGTTTAGTTCCTGAATCCACCCGCATTCATGAACATCAAGGGATTTAACTAGAACAAACACACACACACACAAACACACACACACAAATGCTTGAAACACTCAGCAGGTCTGGCAGTATCTGTGGAGGGAGGAGCCGAGAGTTAGCGTCTGCGGTCGGTGAACTTTCATCAGAAACATAGAACATACAGTGCAGAAGGAGGCCATTCGGCCCATCGTGTCTGCATTGACCCACTTAAGCCCTCACCCTCTGCCCGTAACCCAATAACCCCTCCAAACCTTTTTGGTCACTAAGGGCAATTTATCATGGCCAATCCACCTAACCTGCAAGTCTTTGAATTGTGGGAGGAAACCGGAGTTGTTATTGTTAATTGTTATCCAAATTCTCTGGAAAAGTGATTGTTTTAAAATAGTGACCCAACGAGTTTGAAACCTTCAGGTAATTAACTTTTAATCTTAAGGGGGAGGGAAAAAAATAGTTGATGATTCCAGTGGCAGTATGCAGGCAGTGGTTACACTCAATACTCAAAGCATGTACCAGGGACCCAGGTTGGATACCCGGCTTGGGTCACTGTCTGTGCGGAGTCTGTACGTTCTCCCCGTGTCTGCGTGGGTTTCCTCCGGGTGCTCCGATTTCCTCCCACAAGTCTCGAAAGACGAGCTTGTTAAGTGAATTGGACATTCTGAATTCTCCCTCTGTGTACCCGAACAGGCGTTGGAGTGTGGTGACTAGAGGATTTTCACAGTAACTTCATTGCAGTGTCAATGTCAGCCTATTTGTGACACTTATAAAGATTATTATTATAAGCACCAAACCAAACAGTTGAAGAGAGCCGCCAAGGTGTCAATGTGTCTGAAGAGCTGAGAGCAAGTTATTGACAAGCTCATCATTGATGTTGAGATTATGAAATGCTTCGCTTTGCATCACGGAAGGATGGATGGCACCGTGTTGGTCACAGATCCTGGGCAGTTACTGTTGAATCGGTAGATGGAGAATTAGGTGGGAAAGGGTGAAAGGTATTCAGCACTTTCATTTTCTCCTAGATGTCCAAGAGGTTTTTGATTGACAGGCCAGAGACTGACTGAAATGTATGTAACCCAGTTTGTAAAGAACAAACTAAACAGAATCCCTGCTCTGCTCGGATCCAGTGGAGGCCTGGTACAAGCTGGCAGTGAAATCTCGCCCCAATACACTGAGACCAGCCTCCGGGATCCTACTGCCCTTACACAAAGCGCTCTCTCTCGCCTCCAGAGCTGGCGAGGTTCACTCCGCCGGAACTTGCTGTTCCAGCTCTCGCTGCGCACCAGTTGGAGGTCTTAACCCCCACCCCCACAAATGAAATGAAATGAAAATGAAATGAAATGAAATGAAAATCGCTTATTGTCACGAGTAGGCTTCAATGAAGTTACTGTGAAAAGCCCCTAGTCGCCACATTCCGGCACCTGTCCGGGGAGGCTGGTACGGGAATCGAACCGTGCTGCTGGCCTGCTTGGTCTGCTTTAAAAGCCAGCGATTTAGCCGAGTGAGCTAAACCAGCCCCAAATCTGCCCACCGCTGGGTCCACCCATTCAGCAAGGGTTAGCCCTTCGCCGGTGGGAACTGTCTGCGATCAAGTCTGTTGAAAGTCGAGAGTTTGGATCGCAGGAGGAGTGTCCGGACAAGGATTGGGAACACCTGGTAAGGGATAAGACCATAAGACCATAAGACATAGGAGTGGAAGTAAGGCCATTCGGCCCATCGAGTCCACTCCGCCATTCAATCATGGCTGATGGGCATTTCAACTCCACCTACCAGCATTCTCCCCGTAGCCCTTAATTCCTCGCGACATCAAGAATTTATCTATCTCTGCCTTGAAGCCATTTAGCGTCCCGGCCTCCACTGCACTCCGCGGCAATGAATTCCACAGGCCCATCACTCTCTGGCTGAAGAAATGTCTCCGCATTTCTGTTCTGAATTTACCCCCTCTAATTCTAAGGCTGTGCCCACGGGTCCTCGTCTCCTCGCCTAACGGAAACAGTTTCTTTGCGTCCACCCTTTCTAAGCCCCATTTGGAGTACTGTGTCCAGTTTTGGGCCCCATATCTCAGGAAGGACATACTGGCACTGGAGCGTGTCCAGCGGAGACGCCGTATTATCTTGTAAGTTTCTATTAGATCTCCCCTTAACCTTCTAAACTCCAATGAATACAATCCCAGGATCCTCAGCCGTTCCTCATATGTTAGACCCGCCATTCCAGGGATCATTCGTGTGAATCTCCGCTGGACACGCTCCAGTGCCAGTATGTCCTTCCTGAGATATGGGGCCCAAAACTGGACACAGTACTCCAAATGGGGCCTAACCAGAGCCTTATAAAGGCTCAGTAGCACATCGCTGCTTTTATATTCCAACCCTCTTGAGATAAATGACAACATTGCATTCGCTTTCTTAATCACGGATTCAACCTGCATGTTTACCTTTAGGGAATCCTCGACTAGCACTCCCAGATCCCTTTGTACTTTGGCATTATGAATTTTCTCACCGTTTAGAAAGTAGTCTATGCTTGGATTCTTTTTTCCAAAGTGCAAGACCTCACATTTTCTCACGTTGAATTGCATCAGCCATTTCCTGCACCACTCTCCCAAACTGTCTAGATCCTTCTGCAGCCTCCCCACTTCCTCAGCACTACCTGCCTGACCACCTACCTTCGTATCATCGGCAAACTTCGCTAGAATGCCCCCCAGTCCCTTCATCCAGATCATTAATATATATGGTGAACAGCTGCGGCCCCAACACTGAACCCTGTGGGACACCGCTGGTCACCGGCTGCCATTCCGAAAAAGAACCTTTTATCCCAACTCTCTGCCTTCTGTCAGACAGCCAATCCTCAACCCATGCCAGTAGCTCACCTCGAACACCATGGGCCCTCACCTTACTCAGCAGCCTCCTGTGTGGCACCTTATCAAAGGCCTTTTGGAAATCCAGATAGACCACATCCACTGGGTTTCCCTGGTCTAACCTACTTGTCACCTCCTCAAAGAATTCTAACAGGTTCGTCAGGCACGACCTCCCCTTACTAAATCCATGTTGACTTGTTCTAATCCGACCCTGCTCTTCCAAGAATTTAGAAATCTCATCCTTAACGATCGATTCTAGAATTTTACCAACAACCGAGGTTAGGCTAATTGGCCTATAATTTTCCATCTTTTGTCTTGATCCTTTCTTGAACAAGGGGGTTACAACAGCGATCTTCCAATCGTCCGGGACTTTCCCTGACTCCAGTGATTTTTTAAATATCTCAACCAACGCTTCCGCTATTTCTTCAGCCACCTCCCTCAGAACTCTAGGATGTAGCCCATCGGGGCCAGGAGATTTGTCAATTTTAAGACCTTTTAGCTTTTTTAGCACCATCTCTTTTGTAATGGCAACCATACTCAACTCAGCCCCCTAACCCTTTATAATTTTTGGGATATTACTCATGTCTTCCACTGTGAAGACATCTAGTGATACATCTATCAGTGCCCAGCCCTTTCCTCCCAATGATACTTGCCTGGGGCTTAAATTCACACCGGCGTCTTTCTGCAGATTGCTATAAAGTGCAGCTAGTAATAAAAACAAAGTTTAATCCCAAAAGGACTGGATGGAAGTTTATGCACCGAATCATACATCACATTGCACAAAAATAATTCTCCTCATCTCTTCCCCGGTTTGCCTTTTAATGTGAAATTGTTTATCCATTTAAGCAGTCAAAAGATAATTGTATCTGTAATGTTGGCGGGCAATTGTACTTCTACCATCGAATTCCATGATCTTCATTAGCGGGAGTTTACCGATCTGCAAAGGAAGGTGTTTGGACAAATGGCAACTCCTCATACACTGGACCATAACAATCTGGGTGCTTTGTAAATATGCACTTTCCAGCACATTTCTGGCAATAAAGCCTCATCTGCTCGAACAGAGGAAAGGATCATAGGGAGAGGATTAGACCTTTCGGCCCCTTGAGCCTGTGATATCATGGCTGATTTGCATCCCAGTCCACCCACCTTGGCTCACCTTGATGCCCTTACCTAACAAACGTTCACCAATTATCAACCAATGATTAATGAAGTTATTAACAATTTTTAAAATTTATGTACCCTGGTCGGCATATGTATATTTATTAAACAGACGAAGCTCGCAATATATGAGTGTTACCCTTACTTCCAATTCTATGTACTAAGATTTTAAATTCATGGAAACATGTTTTAAAATGTCACTGTGCACAATGTAAGGAATGGCATCTTTATATTCACAACTTCAATTTATGTTAAGCTGACCCAGTCTGCCACGTTGCGACATTGCAAATTCATTATTTAAAGATAGCTGTCAAAATAGTGACGTGTAAAATAATTTGATTTTAAATTCAGGGCAAGTTTGATAAGTGAGCCAGAGCACTCTCTGTGACAGGTGTGAATAAAGAGAGAACAATTATAAATGCCAGAAGTCTGAAATGAGAACTAAAGTGGGAAAAATATGGAACGCCCCATGGGGAAAAGACAGAGCAGTGTTTATTAATAATAATAATAATAATAATAATCTTTATTAGTGTCACAAGTATGTTTACATTAACACTGCAATTAAGTTACTGTGAAAATCCAGTCTTCAGAACCGTGCAGTTTTGATCAAGAGCCTAGTTGTTGAGTTTTGATGTGCATTTGTGATCCCGGGTTCAAGGCTATGGGCCAAGTGCTGGAAGATGGGATTAGAATAGTTAGGTGGTTATTTTTGATAGGATCAGATGCGATGGCCAAAGGACCTTTTCTGTGCTGTGTGACTCTTTGACTCTATTTGCTGTTTCTCTTTAGACACTCCAGATTTTTTTCTGGCGTCTGTGTGCATTAGTTTAAGAAAGAAAAAGGATCGTGTGCAAAAATAAAACTGAGTAAAGGTGATGATGCTATGGACGGCACGGTAGCACATTGGTTAGCACTGTTGCTTCACAGCACCAGGGACCTGGGTTCGATCCCGACTTGGGTCACTGTCTGTGCAGAGTCTGCACGTTCTCCCGTGTCTGCGTGGGTTTCCTCCGGGTGCTCCGGTTCCCTTCCACAAGTCCAAAGATGTTTAGCTAAGGTGGATTGGAAATTCTTAATTCTCCCTCAGTGTAGCCGAATAGGCGGCGGAGTGCGGCGGCTAGGGGATTTTCACAGTAACTTAATTGCAGTGTTAATGTAAGCCTACTTGTAGCACTAATAAAGATTATATCCTAGTGTCACATTAACTTTAATATGGCTCCTGTCTTTGCTTCCTTATGCACAATAAACAATGTTTATGATGCTAATTTAATGAATCTGTTTTCTGACTGAGAAGCACTGGATGCTAGAGTTGATCTGGGGTAGCATTGCTGCAAGTGCCAGGTAGATTAATGCTGAGCAAATTTCAGAGAGGTTTCTGGCTCAATATCTAGTTTTGACAAGAGGAAGAAATAGATCAGCTGACAGTACCGATGACATAGACCGAACAAGGATTATGTTGATTCAGCACATCTTTGGGAAATCTTCTGAGGATATGTTCTGGTTTCATTAAAATAATTACCACTGCAAGTCTTTTGCAGCTCTTAGTGAATATCCATTTTGCAGATGAGAAAGCAAACTGTGGATCCATCAGTTCTTTCGGGTCGACATGAAAGATCCTGTGGAAATATTTTGAAGGACAGCTTGGCATTTCTGTCTGATTCTTTGAAGGAGTAACATGTGTTGTGGATAAAAGGGAACCTGTAGACGTGTTGTACTTGGATTTCCAGAAGGCATTTGGTAAGGTGTCATATCAAAGGTTATTGTGGGGCAGCACGGTGGCACAGTGGTTAGCATTGCTGTCTACGGTGCTGAGGACCCGAGTTCGAATCCTGGCCCTGGGTCACTGTCTGTGTGGAGTTTGCACTTTCTCCCCGTGTCTGCATGGGTTTTGCCCCCACAACCCAAAGATGTGCAGGTTAGGTGGATTGGCCACGCTAAATTGCCCCTTAATTGGAAAAAATAATTGGGTACTGTAAATTTTTTTTTTTTTTAATCAAAAGGTTATTGTGGAAAATAAAAGTTAATTGTGTAGGAGTAACATATTAGCATGGATAAAAGAAAGGTTGGCTGGCAGAAAACAGAGAGTGTGCATAAATGAGTCCTTGCCTGAGTGGGAGGATGTTTTGGCCAAGGGTGGTATCATGACCGGACCAGGCTTGGAGGGCCGAAGGGGCTGTTCCTGTGCTGCATTGTTTTTTGTTCTTTGAAACCGGAGTACGCAGAGGAAACCCATGCAGACACAGGGAGAAAGTGCAAACTCCACAAACAGCCACATAAGGCTGGAATTGGACCTGGGTCCTTGGCGCTGTGAGGCAGCAGTGCTAACCACTGTGCCGCTCTTATTGAAACTTACAGGATACTGACAGGCCGAGATAGAGTGGACGTGGAGAGGAGGTATCGACTGGTAGGAGAAACTAGAAGTCGAGGGCACAGCCTCAGACTGAAGGAACGATCCTTTAAGGAATTTCTTCAGTCAGAGGGTGGTGAATCTGTGGAACTCATTGCCATAGAAGGCTGTGGCGGCCAAATCACTGAGTGTCTTTAAGACAGATAGATAGGTTATTCATTAATAAGGGGATCAAAGGTTATGGGGGAAAGGTAGGAGAACAGGGATGAGAAACATATCAGCCATGATTGAATGGCGGAGCAGACTCAAGAATAAAGAACAAAGAAAAATACAGCACAAGAACAGGCCCTTCGGCCCTCCAAGCCTGCGCCGACCATGCTGCCCATCTAAACTAAAATCTTCTACACTTCCGGGGTCCATATCCCTCTATTCCCATCCTATTCATGTATTTGTCAAGATGCCCCTTAAACATCACTATTGTCCCTGCTTCCACCACCTCCTCTGGCAGTGAGTTCCAGGCACCCACTACCCTCTGTGTAAAAAACGTGCCTCGTGCATCTCCTCTAAACCTTGCCCCACAGTAATTGACCCCTCTACCCTGGGAAACGGTCTCTGACTATCCACTCTGTCTATGTCCCTCATAATTTTGTAGACCTCTATCAGGTCGCCCCTCAACCTCCGTCGTTCCAGTGAGAACAAACCAAGTTTATTCAACTGATGGGCCAAATGGCCTAATTCTGCTCCTATATCTTATGCTCTTATGGTGACTACTGGAGTCCCAGAGGATCTGTGCTGGGACCTCAACATTTTGCATTTTATATCAATTACTTAGATGAAGGGAGTGAAAGCTTGGTAGCTAAATTTGCAGAGACACAAAGATAGGTAGTAAAGTATGTTGTGATGAAGACAAAGGAGTTTGCAGAGGATATAGATAGGTTTGAGTGTCTGGGAAAAATCTGGCAGATGGAGTGTAATGTGGGAAATGTGAATTTATTCACTTTGGCAGGAAGAATAAAAAAGCAGAGTGTTGTTTAAATTGAGAATGTCTGCAGAATTCGGAGGTGCAAAGGGATTGAGGTGTCCTAGTACATGAGTCACATAAAATGAGTATGCAGTTACAACACATAATCAAGAAGGCTAATGGAATGTGATTCTTCATTACAAGAGGAAATGAATATAAAAGTAAGGATGTTATGGTTCAGTTATACAGGGCATTGATGGGACCACATCTCGAATATTGTGCAATTTTGATCTCCTTATTAAAGAGAGGATATAAATGCATTGGAAGTGGTTCAAAGGGGGTTTACTGGATCGATACTGGAATGAGCGGGTCATCTTCTGAGGAAAGGTAGGACAGGCTGGATTTCTTTCCACTAGAGTTTAGAAGAGTGAGTGGTGACTTGATTAAAATATATAAGAGCCTCAACAATCTCAACAAAATATAGGTGGAAAGGATGTTTCTTCCTTTCTCCTACTCCACCCAATGCCTCGGCCTTGTTGGGTGAGCTCATGGACTTCCTATATTTGGAGAAGGTCACGTACACCATCAAGGAGTCAGTAGACGAATTCTACCCAAGATGGCAGCCATTCGTTTCTTTTGTTAAAGAGTAAAACACCATCAGTTTTTAAGGGGGTTTTAGTTTAATGTTGGGGGATTAAGACTGGATGTATTTTTATTATTGATTGTGTACTTTTTACTTTGTCTCTTGATGCATCTGAAACGTTTCCAATAAAAATATATTTTTAAAAAAGCAACGACCAATTGATATCTTTTATGTTAATTTAAACACAGAATCAACCACACTAGCAACAAAAAAATAGCTTTACAGTTAAGTTACAACAGTTCTTAAGAAAAAGAGAAAACCTTAACTTACTTTTTAAACCTGCCGCCATTTTCAAATTCAGCAAACCAATATATTTGAAATCATAGAATTTACAGTGCAAAAGGAGGCCATTCGGCCCATCGAGTCTGCACCGGCTGTTACAAAGAGCACCCTACTCAAGCCCACGTATCTACCCTATCCCCGTAACCCAGAAACACCCACTTACACTTTTTGGACACTCAGGGCAATTTAGCATGGCCAATCCGCCTAACCCGCACATCTTTGGACTGTGGGAGGAAACCGGAGCACCCAGAGGAGACCCACGCAGACACGGGGAGAACATGCAGACTCCACACAGACAGTGACCCATCCGGGAATCAAACCTGGGACCCTGGAGATGTGAAGCAACTGTGCTAATCACTACGCTACCATGCTGCCCTAATACCACTCATGAATATGGTTGATAGCCAGGATTATACTTTCTTTTCTCTGTGCAGAATCTTTGGGGGCAGAACCTTTGAAACACCTCTGTTCAGGTGAGAGTTCTAGGACCAACTAAATTTTTAGACCGAACTGGCTACTTCTGTTAACTACATTATCAGTACCCAAAGCATAAGACATTCTTTTGTTTCTTCTTACAAGATATGACTAGTTTAGCCAGGACTGAACACAATAACTCTCGTAAATTATCTACATCCCAGGGGTCGTTCAGAAATAAACAATATTTCATTAGCTGGCTATCTGTAAACAAGTAAATAGTTCTCAAGATCTATTAGCAGAACACGTCACCTGCAAATCACTAATTATGTCACTTTGATGACACCTTACTCACCACTTTAGCAGTCATACTGTCTGAATGCACCTTAACCCAGGTTTTAACATTACTGCAATAAAATTTAAAATAAGACAATTTCTTACATTCATCACACCTTACCCCATAAAAAAAATGAACCAGCAATATGAAAAGATGGCTTCATTTTCCAAAGTATTTTCAACTTTAAATACTATTCATTACTAAAGATGACTATTACACTACGATACATATCTCGTCATATTCATGCATGTATATTTAAACATCAGTATAGTCCATTTAGTTTCTCCATCCCAACTTTAAACATTCCATCCTCCTCCATCTCAAAGTCATGATAAACCATCTGCATTTATGTCTTCTCTTCCTGCTACATGTATACATTTCAAGTTAAATGGTTGTAACAATAAACTCCATTTAAACAGTCTTGCATCATGATCATTAAACTTCTTCAGAAACTTCAATGGATTATGGTCTACATAAACAATTGCCTTTTGTGAAAATGTTGCAATGCCAACACCAAACTCAATGTTTCCCTCTTGATGGTTGAATACTTCTCAAGAACATATAGTTTTCTGAATAAAATAACCAACGGTTGAAAATCACTTATTGTCACGAGTAGGCATCAATAAAGTTACTGTGAAAAGCCCCTAGTCGCCACATTCCGGTGCCTGTTCGAGGAAGCTGGTACGGGAATTGAACCGTGCTGCTAGCCTGCCTTGGTCTGCTTTCAAAGCCAGTGATTTAGCCCAGTGTGCTAAACCAGTTCTTCCTATACCTTTTCCATCTTCTTGTAATAATACAGCACCAACTCCCATATCACTCGTATCAATGGCCACCTTAAATTGCTTGTCGTACATAATTCTGTGTCATCAAAACTGATGCTGTTCTCGACACAGTTTTCAGATTATCAAATGCCTCCTGACATTCTGACGTCCAATGAACTTTCTTGTTATTTTTCAAAAGTTCAGTCAGTGGAACAACCACACTGATAAAATGTGGCACACATGTTGTGTAGAAACCACTCATTGCCAGAAATCTCAGAAGCTCTCTTCTCGTTGACAGTATTGGGAACTCCCAACAGCTTTTGTTTTCATGATCGCAGGGGCCATCTGGCCACGTCCAACAGTATTGGGCAGCACGGTAGCATAGCGATTAGCACTGTTGCTTCACAGTGCCAGGGTCGCAGGTTCGATTCCTGCTTGGGTCACTGTCCAAATTACCTAACAAGTACGTCTTCCGGGACTTGTGGGAGGAAACCGGAGCACCCAGAGGAAACCCACGCAGACCCGGGGAGAACGTGCAGACTCCGCACAGATAGTGACCCAAGCCGGGAATCGAACCTGGGACGATGGAACTGTGAAGCAACGGTGCTAACCACTGTGCAACCATGCCACCTATTCCAGTTTTCAACGTATTGTCATTGTTTAATTTGCAATTCGATCTTAGCTAATGCCAATGATTCTTGCCACAACTCAGGTTCTGTATCTGGCACCTCTTCCAAATTTAAATTCTGAGCTATTGCTTTAATTGCCTCCATCTTCCCCGTCCCTGGAGGTAAATGCGACTGCATCTAGTCCACCAATTACAGAAGTTACATTTTAAACAGCATTTGTAAACCTCCCAGGGTTATTTCTTTAACACCCAGGACACACTTAGCCTCTGAAAGAACCATTTTACAAGTCACTCCTTCTTAATATGATAGAGTATCAACAACTGAAAACAACAGCTCCTCACACTCACTGTCTTTAAAGCCAATGGGCTGGATTCTCCGTCGGCTGGATCCTCCACTTCACCGGCAGTGCACTCACGCCTGTGGATTTCCCAACGGCATGGGATGGCCAAAGCCGAGAAGGATGATACCAGCGGGGGCGTGCCACGCCAGAAAACAGGTCTGGTGGGATAGAGAATCCTGCCCAATAATTCCCAAACCAAACAAGGAATTACACTTTTTAAATCCAAGCAAAGAGCCCCCAATTTTGTTGGGATCCCAGACGAGAACCCAACTATTTTCAATTTGTAAAACGGCAAGGGGTGGCATGGTGGCACAGTGGTTAGCACTGCTGCCTCACAGCTCCAGGGACCCGGGTTCAATTTGGCCTCGGATGACCCTCCGTGAGGAGTTTACAATTTCTCCCCGTGTCTGTGTGGGTTTCCTCCGGGTGCTACATTCCCCTTAGTGTCCTAAAGGTTAGGTGGGATTACTGGTTATGGGAATAGAGTGGAGGCATGGACTTAAGTAGGGTGCTCTTTCCAGTAGCCAGTGCAAATATGATGGGCCGAATGGCCTCCTTCTCAACTGTAAATTCTACGATTCTATGAATGTTAATGCATCACAGGCGTGATAACACTGACCCATAGGTATCTTTTATGTTAAAACACCTTTAATTTAAACACAAAATTAACCACATTAGCAACAAATAGCTTTACAGTTAACAGTCACAACAATTTTTAAGAAAAAGAGAAATCCTTAATTAATTCCTAAACCTGCCACTATATTGCAATTAAGCAAACCAATATATCTCAAATATATGAATACACTTACCAACGAGGTTTCTACTTGTTTTCCTCTGTGCAGAATCTTTGGAGATAGAGGGTGGGATTTCCGTCGGCCGATACAGGAATCATGAAACGCGATTGGGCGGAGAATCAGTTCCAACGCCGAAAATGCGGCAGGCACTGATTTCACGCCAAATCACAATTCTCTGTCACCTCGACAGCAGCGTCAATGAGTTCCAGAACGGACATACAGTAAACACCATTGGCCTATTATTAGCGGGCCCAATCCGGTATTCCCCAGGGTCTCTGAGATTCTCTGCCTCCAAATAGCCAGAGTCCCAATGGCGAGGTTCACTTGTGCTTTTAAAAATTGTGAAACAGGCACCATGGCTGCTGAAGGAGAGCGAGGGGGTATGAAAAGTGTCCAACATCGCAATGATTTGCTGACAGTTGTGCCTCTGGCCAGGGGACCTGCCAAGGCCGGGGAGAGTAGTGGGGGGTGCCCAGGAGGTGGGGTGTAGGGTCAGGGTGGACGGGCACAAAACACCATTGCCACAGCCTGCAAGGCAGCCATGCAGCTCCGCACGCCGCTGACTGCCCGCTATGAACTTAGGGCCATGGGTCATATGGGTGTCCATCAGGCCACTCCCCTAGGAGCCCTCTGGCCCCAGCCAACCCATCAGCTATATGGGCGCACTCCAGCACAACCAGGGCCATCTTGTTGGCTGGGATGGTGAGCGTGGAGTGAAGTGTGTATATGCGGCTGCAGCTTATTGGCCTCCTGAGTGTCAGTTACGAATCTGGCACCATTTTTCATTGGAATCGATTGTGTTCCACGTGGTCCCAGTGCTAGCCCCTTAACAGTCACTCCATCGGTCCAGGTACGGTGCCAGTTTTGCTGTTGTGAAAGTCCACAAATCCTGCCCTGGCATCAACACTTAGTCTCAGGAATGGAGAATCCAGCCGAGAAACTTTCAGGACAAAACTGAAACACCTCTGTTCAGGTGAGAGCTCAGGGACCAACTAATTTTTCAGACAGACCTGGCTCCTCCCATTAACTACGTCATCTGTACCCAATGCAAAGCATTATTTTGACCCTTCCTACAATATTTGATTTGTTTAGCCAGGACCAAACATAATGTCCTTCAAACATTCTCTATACCCCAAGAGTCCTTCAAACATAGACAATATTCCATTAGCTAGCTCTCTGAAACATGAAAATGGTTCTCAAGATCTATTTGCAGAACACTTCACCTGCAAATCAATGATTACTGCACTTATACAACACCTTAATCACCACTCCAGCAGTCATACAGGCTATGCATCTTAGCACAGGTTTTAATAATATTACTGCAAATAAATATAAAATATGTCAATTTCTTGCATCTATCACAATATGCTGGCCTAGCGAGTGACACCATGAACAAATTATTTGAACAGTTACTGTGTATGGGATCTTGCTTTGCACAAGTTGACTGCTGTGTTTTCTACCTTACAACAGTATCTACATTTCAAAAGTATCACATGAGCTGTAAAGCACTTTGGGACATCTGAGTTCATCAAAGGCACATTTAAATTCAAGTCCTTCTTGAAATAACAACAGTGAAAAGCTTTCTTACTCCTCTTTTTAACCTGATAATAATGTCACTTGTTAATACTTGGTGGTATTTTCACTAAAATTTTGTGTTTGACTCGCAGTACAAAAAGAATTCTATGAGTAGTTTATTCTTTCATTTAAAAAAGGCCTCAAAATGGAAGAGTGGGCCACATTGTCCTTCCTTAAAAGTAATAAAAATTTCCCACTGGAGCCAGCTTGCCCCAGTGGGTGGGAGAGGGGGATGGGGCGCTGGGGAGTGGGGAGGAGGACGGGGAAACAATGGGAATGAGACAGGAAGGCGCCGGAGTGTTGAGTCACCGGGCTAGCAGATTGGCTAGTCAAGGGAGTCAGGTGGGGGGAAGTTACAGCCAGTAGATGGCAGGGGTGGGGGTATCGGGGGATGGGGTTAGGGGGGGGTTGTTCTGCTGACGGGGGAGGGACTTGAAAAAGTCACTGGAAAGGAGGTCGAGGGTGGAGGCAGCCAGAGGGCGGGCCAGGAATGGCGCGACGGACGGGCCAGGGGCCGGCCTGAGAAAGGCTGTGGCTGACCAGCGGGGTGGGGGGGGGGGGGGGGGGGGGGGGGGGGGATGTGCCCCCCGACCAGGCTGATCACCTGGAACGTCAAGGGTCTGAATGGGCCGGTTAAGAGGGCGCGGGTGTTCGCGCACTTGCGGGCCCTGAGGGCGGAGGTAATTATGTTGCAGGAGACACATCTGAAAGTGTCTGACCAGACCAGGCTAAGGAAGGGCTGGATTAGCCAGATCTTCCACTCGGACTTGGACTCGAAGTCCAGAGGGGTGGCAATCATGATCAACAAGCGCGTGCAATTTGAGGCAGAGGGCATATCCGCAGACAGGGGGGGGGGCAGATACCTGATGGTACGGGGCAGACTGGAGGGGAGAAGAGTGGTGCTGGTGAATATATATGCCCCGAACTGGGATGACGTGGACTTCATTAAAAGAGTGCTGGGGAAGATCCCGGACCTGGATTCTCGCAGGCTAATAATGGGAGGGGACTTTAACATGGTCCTTGACCCGACTTTGGATCGGTCGTGTCCCAGAACGGGTAGATTCTCAGCAATGGCAAGGGAGCTGAAAGGGTTTATGGAGCAAATGGGGGCAGTGGACCCGTGGAGAGATAGACAGCCAACAGGAAGGGGCTACTCGTTTTACTCGCACGTCCATAAAGTATATTCCAGGATAGATTTCTTTGTACTAAGCAGGGACTGTATGGGGGAGGTAAAGAACACGGAATACTCAGCAATTACCATTGCAGACCATGCCCCGCATTGGGTGAACCTGCAGTTCGGGGGAGCGAGCTATCAACACCCGCAATGGAGGCTAGATGTGGGACTGCTGTCGGAGGAGGGGATCTGTGAGAGGCTTCGGAGGTGTATGCAAAATTACCTGCAGGTGAATGACACGGGGGAGGTCTCAGCGGCGACCCTGTGGGAGGCGCTAAAGGCAGTAGTGCGGGGGGAGCTGATTTCAATTGGGGCCCACAGAGCCAAGGCAGACCGGGCAGAGATGGATAGATTGGTCAGGGAAATGGGTCGGATAGATGAAGAGCACGTGGAGTCCCCGGGGGAGGTTTTACTCAGGGAGAGGCAGAGACTACAGGCGGAACTGGGGGCTCTATCCACGAGCAGGGCCGTGGAACAGCTTAGGAAGGCGAGGGGAGTGGTGTACGAGCATGGGGAATAGGCTAGCAGACTGTTAGCGCAGCAACTCAGGAGGAGGGAGGCGGCCAGGGAAATAGGTAGAGTGAGGGATGGGGAGGGGCGCAAAGTGGAGGATCCGGCAGAATTGAATAAGGTATTCCGGGACTTCTATCGTAAGCTGTATACTTCGGAGCCGCCGGAAGAACCGGAGGGGATGAAAAGGTTTCTGGACGGGTTAACATTCCCAACAGTAGGTGGGGGGCGAGTGGAAGAGCTGGGGGCCCCGATTAGAGTAGAGGAGGTATTGCGGGGCCTTAAGGCCATGCAGTCGGGGAAGTCCCCGGGGCCGGATGGATACCCAGTAGAGTTTTATAGGAAGTTCTCTGAGCTGGTGGGCCCAGTCTTGGCGAGGGTTTTTAATGAGGCAAGGGACAGAGGGACCCTGCCGCCGACAATGTCACAAGCCACCATATCTCTGATATTGAAGCGGGGTAAAGACCCGGAGGCGTGCGGGTCCTACAGGCCAATCTCCCTGATTAATGTAGACGCCAAGCTCCTGGCAAAGGTACTGGTGGGTAGAATGGAGGACTGTGTACCGGAGGTGATTGGGGAGGATCAAACGGGGTTTGTGAAAGGTAGGCAGCTGGCGGCCAACCTGAGAAGATTACTTAATGTGATAATGATGCCCCCAGTGAGTAGGGAGGTGGAAGTAGTGGTGGCAATGGACGCCGAGAAGGCCTTTGACCGGGTGGAGTGGGACTATCTATGGGAGGTGCTCGGACGGTTTGGGTTCGGGGAGGGATTGGTGGATTGGATCAAACTATTATATCAGGCCCCGAGGGCCAGCTTCAGGACCAACAGAGAAGTGTCGGAGTATTTTAGGTTGTACCGAGGGGGACCAGGGCTGCCCGCTCTCCCCGCTGCTGTTTGCGCTGGCCATAGAGCCGCTGGCGATTGTGCTGAGAGCCGCAGAGGGTTGGAAGGGGATGGTGAGGGGCGGGGTTGAACATAGGGTTTCTCTTTATGCAGACGACCTGCTCCTGTATATGTCGGACCCAGTGGCCTCTTTATGCAGACGACCTGCTCCTGTATGTGTCGGACCCAGTGGCCGGGATGGGAACTATACTGGGAATGCTGAGGAAGTTCGGCCAGTTCTCAGGATACAAATTAAATATGGTCAAGAGTGAAATGTTTGTGGTCCAGGCAAGGGGCCAGGAGAACAGATTGAGAGGGCTACCGTTTAGGCTGGTTGAGGAAAATTTCCGGTATTTGGGAATCCAGGTGGCACGAGACTGGAGCAGGCTGCATAAGTTAAATTTGGCCAGGGTGGTGGAGCAAATGAAGGGAGAGTTTCGGAGATGGGATGCACTCCCGCTGTCGCTGGCAGGGAGGGTGCAGACTGTAAAGATGACAATCCTCCCTCGATTTTTGTTTATTTTTCAGTGCCTCCCGATCTTTATCCCACAGTCCTTCTTCAAAAGAGTTAACGGGCTGATCATGAGCTTTGTCTGTGCGGGAAAATCCCCGCGGGTGAAGAAGGCGATGTTGGAGAGGAACCGCAGCGAGGGAGGGCTGGCTTTGCCGAGTCTGATCAATTATTACTGGGCGGCCAACATCGCTATGATAAGGAAATGGATGGTGGGTACGGGGTCTATTTGGGAGCGGGTGGAGGCGGCTTCGTGCAGGGGCTCCAGCTTGGCAGTCCTGGTCACGGCTCCTCTACCGCTGCCGCCGGCCAAGTACACCACCAGCCCAGAAGTGGTGGTGACCCTGCGGATATGGGGCCAGTGGAGGAGGCATGTGGGGGAGATGGGGGCGTCTGTCTGGGCGCCAATCTGCGACAACCATCGGTTTGCCCCCGGGAGTATGGATGGGGGGTTCCGAGTATGGCGGCGGGTGGGGGCGGGAAAGGTGGGTGATATGTTCCTGGAAGGGAGCTTTGCGAGTTTGAGGAGCTTGGAGGAGAAATTTGGGTTGGTAAGGGGAAATGATTTTAGATACCTACAGTTGCGGGACTTTGTTCATAGACAGGTCCCATCTTTCCCACGCCTCCCGCCAATGGGGATCCTCGACAGAATAGTCTCTAGGAGGGAAGAAGGGGAGGGTAGAGTCTCGGGTATATATAAGGTGCTCATGAGGGAGGAAGGGTCCCAAACAGAGGAACTGAAACTTAAATGGGAGGAGGAGCTAGGCGGGGAAATGGAGGATGGGCTGTGGGCAGAGGCCCTGAGTAGGGTAAATTCGACCGCGACATGAGCTAGGCTCGGGCTGATTCAATTTAAGGTCGTTCACCGGGCCCATATGACGGTGGCTCGGATGAGCAAATTCTTCGGGATAGAGGACAAGTGCGCTAGGTGCGCAGGAGGACCAGCGAACCATGTTCACATGTTTTGGGCATGCCCTAAGCTGAGGGGGTACTGGGAGGGATTTGCGGGGGTCATGTCCCGGGTGCTAAAAACAAGGGTGGTGATGAGTCCAGGGGTGGCAATTTTTGGGGTTTTGGAGGACCCGGGGGTCCAGGGGGAGAAAGAGGCCGATGTTTTGGCCTTTGCTTCCCTGATAGCCCGGCGACGAATACTATTGGCGTGGAGGGACTCAAAGCCCCCGAAGACTGAGTTGTGGCTTGCGGACATGTCGAGTTTCCTGGGTATGGAGAAAATTAAGTTCACCTTGAGGGGATCTGTGCAGGGGTTCGCCCGGAGGTGGCAACCATTTATTGACTTCTTTGCGGGAGAGTGAGCGTCAGCAGGGGGTGGGGGGTAGAGTAGAGTAGGAGGGAAAATATGGCGGGTAGTACCAGTGGGAGAGGAGTGGGCTTGTGCAATATGTTATGATTGAAGTATTGAAAGTACATGGATGTTTGCACATTTTTGCTTTCTTTCTGATGATGTCTGTAACTGTTTATAAAGCCAAAAACTACCTCAATAAAATTGTTTATTAAAAAAAAAGTAATAAAAATTTCCCTCAGATATTTTCCACTAACCTTGCAGATTATGCATCAAAGATTGAAATATTAATTACGCCTTTCTGCCAGTTCTGCGGAATGGCTTTAAAATCCATGCATGGTAGATGGTAAATAGACGATTTAAAATATGGCATACTTTCACCCATGTAGTTTCCCCACATGATCATGAAACAAAATTAATACTCTCCTGCAATTCATCTGGCTACAGCAATACATTTTGAATTGCACACCAGTCTAGTCATTTAATAAATAGATCTGCTGGTGGAATTTGTGGAAACCCATGATTTGAAATTACAGGCTGTGGGTCCGTAACTTTGTCAATCTTGTGGAAGTGATACCTCTCTGTGAAAATCCAAATATAAGCATGGATTAGTTACACTCTTCCTGTTACAGTCTACCTTTTCTATTAGATCTTTACCAGTTAATAGTATATTTAGTCAAGCTGCATATCTTTGCACATTCCAGTCAGATTTACAATAATTGCTGCGCTTTGATTATACTTTGGAGCAATATGCAATACCAGAAGTTACACCCATTTTAGCTGAGGTTGGAAGTTATGAGCGTATTATAGTACAGCCATCCTTCTTTCAGAATACTATTAGGGAGTGAGAGAAATATTGCTACACAGAAGGTGGGCAAGAGTCCAAATCCAACACCAGAATCTTGGAAATATTTATGCCCTTCCACTACCCTGGCAGCAAAAAAGGTTTCAGAATGAATGAGATTTAGATTTTCAACAAAGTAATACTTTGTGAAGTTGCATGGATAGATTTGATGGATCAATGATCTAATCTTGCCTGAAAATAGTCGCAGCTTTGCCATCAATGATGATGGATGAGCCATTACCTTTAATGAACTTGATTAGCTGAGGAATAAAAACAATTTATATTTACATAGTATCTTTAACGTAAAGAAATACTATAAAGCATTCTGGAACAAGATATATCACACAATGAATATGAACTAGGTCTACTGGGAATACTGTGGATTAGTGGCAATGTCATTAAACTGCTATTTCAGAGGGTCAGGCTTATGGTTTGGGGATTAGATCCCAAATCCCACAGCAGCTGTTGGAATCAAAATGAAATTAATAAAATTAAACCTGGAATTGGAAGCTGGTCTCAGTAATGGTGACCATGGACCTGTCATTGATTGTCACAAAAACCCATCTGATTCATTGTTGCCCTTTAGGGAAGGAAATCTGCTGTTGTTACCTGGTCTAGCCTACATGTGACTCCAGACCCACAGGAATGCGGTTAACTCTTACCTGCCCTCTGAAATGGCTGAGCAAACCACTGAATTGAATCAAACTGCAGCAGAAGGTCAGACTGCAGTGGTTTAAGAAGGCAGCACACCACCACCTTCTCAAGGGCAGTTAGGGATGGGTAACCTAATGTCTTTTAGGAAAGGCAATCTGTCGTCCTTACCTGGTCTGGCCGACACGTGATTCCAGATCCACAGGAATGTGATTGACTCTTAAACACCCTCATGGATGGGCAACAACTGCTGGACCGGCCAGCGACACCCACATCCCATGAACGAATAAAAAAAACAAGCAACACCCAAATCCCATGAAAGAATTACTTTTAAAAAACTAGATTGTCCAATAGTTTGATAGGTCTAATTTCATAGCTCCTAGCTTTAAGAAAGATTGTAAAGTATCCATGCTACAATACACTCATGCAAGATCATTGGAAAGAAGGAGTTGCATTTCTATAGCACCTTTCAGGACTTCAGGATGGTTCACGATGCTGTATAGGCAATTAAGTATCTTTCTGAAGTTTTGTCTTAGTTGTAATGTAAAAACATCCTCAGGCCTGTGGAATTTGGAATCCAGTCACAACATTTACGTCTTTTTATACACATTGAGGGACCGCCAAATGAAAACTCAACAGGATTTATCCCATGGACTGCATTTTCTCTAACATCTGTCTTCTAGAGAAAGGTTCAATCGGTTAAGTTTGCCTCTGAACTCTGACTGATCTGAAAGTCTGCCTAGGGAGGGAGCGTGGGAGCTGGCTGAGGACAGGAAGCACCTTCCCTTAGTATTTATAACCCCCCACCCTTCCTTTAACAAGGCTGTTTATAGGGAGTCGGGACATTGTGGCAGTCATCACAAGACCCCAATCTTGGAAGGCGGACACACAGCTTCAAGCCTACAAATCCTGCAGTTTACATTCCCGCTTGCTTCTTGGGGTGGTGGTGGTGGTGGTGGTGGTGGTGGTGGTTGGGGGGGGGGGGGGGGGGGGGTGCATTGCTAATAAGGATGAAGCTGGCATCGCCCAGAGCCATCAACCTCAATTAAGTTAACAAAAGTGCCCCCTTCTCTAAAAACGTGCAAACATCTGTATCATTTTAAAAATAAATCTTGAATTTTCATAATCTTGCATTTATAAAGCACCCTTTCAGGACCACCAGATGGCCCAAAGAGATTTACGGCATTTGAAGCTCTTTCGAAGTGTAGTCACTTATGTAATGACACTTACAGCAGCCAATTTGTGCAGAGCAAGATCTACAAACAGCAATGTGATAGCAATCAAATTACCTAGTTTTAGTGATGTTGATTAAGGGATAAATATTGTGAGTTTCTTTGGGGACACTGGGAGTGGATAAGGGTATTGAAGAGAGGCAGGTAGCCAATGTGACCACCTCTCCTGCTGTGCTGAACCTCAAGATTCGACCTGCTACCTAACCAATGCTCCATCAGACCATAAGACATAGGAGCAGAATTAGGCCACTTGGCCCACCGGGTCTGCTCCGCCGTTGAATCAAGGTTGATATTTTTCTCATCCCCATTCTCCTGCCTACTCCCCTTAACCCCTGATCCCCTTATTAATCAAGAACGTATGGATGGCATGATAGCACAGTGGTTAGTACTGTTGCTTCACTGCACTAGGGACCCGGGTTCGATCCCCGGCTTGGGTCTGTGTGGAGTCTGCACGTTCTCCTCGTGTCTGCGTGGGTTTCCTCTGGGTGCTCCAGTTTCTCAAACAAGTCCCGAAGGACGCGCTTGTTAGGTGTATTGGACATTCTGAATTCTCCCTCTGTGTACCCGAACAGGCGCCGGAATGTGATGACTAGGGCTTTTCACAGTAACTTCATTGCAGTGTTAATGTGAGTCTACTTGTGACACTGATAAAAATTATCATATGGGTTTAGCATTATGGACTGTATGTCCCTATACAATGCGTATGTGCGTTCCCTTTATCAATTTGCCTTCTTATTTGTAATAGCTTTGTAAATCTGACCACCCCCCCCCCCCCCCCACCCACCCCATTCCCCCTCCCCCCTCCCCCCTCCCCCTAACATGGTTCCATGTTCTGACGTGGGCATCACCGACTGGGCCAGCATTTATCGCCCATGCCGAATTGCCCTTGAGCCATTTCAGAGTCAACCACATTGCAGTGGACCTGGAGTCACATCACAGTGTAATCCTTACCACTCTTGGCTTTGTAATCTAAATTGCAGGGGACTACATTCAGGGCGGCCCTTGGAGACTGTTGGTCAGACTTCTAGAATGGGAGAATGATATCATTTTGGATTAAGAAGTTTGTGTTCCAAGTGAAACTCTTGTTTTGTTTACAAATGTGATGTGTCGAGTTATATGACACCCTGGTTTCAAGTCTTGCCGTTGCCCCCGGCTTTCGGTAGGTGGCAGTCAGCCGAAGCAAGGGGCCAGCTACAAAAAACTTGAACTTAAAAAAAAAGAGAGAGAGAGTAAATTGTCATTGTTGCTCGCCTGTCATCGCTGCCCAATGCGTGCCGGCCTGCTCCTGTTTCAAATCCTTGGCATCTTTTGTTTGTAAATCTTGCAGACTTTAATGAAAACGTGGTTTTGCTGGACAACGCAGGGGATTTTCTTCCTCTTTTGCCAAAGAGACAGCAGCTGATTTCTGCTGGTCAGCGCTGGAGTTGCGTGTGTTTCAGTGCGGGAGGGTTTGGAAGTTTCCGAGGAGGGTTTTAAAGGGAGGTGCGCAGCGGCAGCTTCCCTTTGGCGTTCCCGGTGGGAATATAACTGCACGGTGTGGGGAGAGAGAGAGAGAGGGATCTGTCACTGAGCCGGGAGGGGAAGAGCGGCGGACCTTCAACCGCAGGAGCGAAAAGTTTATTTGCAGCCCGGGGAGAGGTGAAGCCATTACCTGAAACTGACCAGCGGACGGGCTGAAACTGACCCAGAGCCCCGGCGGCAGGATGGCCAAGGACCACCTCAAGCCCCGCTTGTGCCACATGATAAAGGGCGAGTGCGGTTACGGCTTCCACTTGCACGGCGAGAAGGGCAAAAGCGGCCAGTTCATCCGCAAAGTGGAGCCCGGCTCGCCGGCCGAGGCGTCCGGTCTGTCGGCCGGGGACCGGGTGCTGGAGGTGAACGGCGAGAACGTGGAGACGGAAACCCACAACCAGGTAACCGAGCGGGGCCGCGGAGCAAAGTTTCTCTCCTCCCCACTTAATTCAAACGAAAATATTGCAGCCTTTTCTGTAGCCACCAAGCGAGTAACCGGGACATGTTCCCCGCGATGGGAAGGATTCCTGTGGAGTTTAATGGGAATAATCTCATGTTGCAGCAGTTCGGGCAGTTATTTCAGCCACTGTTTGTGTACAGACAGACATTGGCCGTAAAGATCAGCCTTTTAAGATCCCCATCTCTCCCTGTCTCTCTCACACAACTGGTTTCCAAGTTTGGGGGGGAGGGTGTTGAGATATTAAAGGGGAGAGTTGGTATATCGAGGGTGTGTGTGTTGTGCGGGATTGGGAGAATTGCCTTTCGTGCAGACGTCCCTACGAGTTTGCTGTAGTAGTTCAACCCAGGCGAAACAATGACGGCCTTGCGAAATCAACAAAACATTGTTGTTGTGTGTGAGAGGGACAGAGTTATGTATGTGTGAGAGAGAGGGGGACAGAGTTGGCAGTGCGTGTGAGAGAGAGACGGGCAGAGTTGGCAGTGAGTGTGAGAGAGAGGGGGACAGAGTTGGGAGTGAGTGTGTGTGGGAGAGGGACAGAGTTGGGAGTGAGTGTGTGGGAGAGGGACAGAGTTGGGAGTGAGTGCGTGGGAGAGGGACAGAGTTGGGAGTGAGTGTGTGGGAGAGGGACAGAGTTGGGAGTGTGTGTGTGGGAGAGGGACAGAGTTCGGAGTGAGTGTGTGTGTGAGAGAGGGACAGAGTTGGGAGTGAGTGTGTGTGTGTGGGAGAGGGACAGAGTTGGGAGTGAGTGTGTGGGAGAGGGACAGAGTTGGGAGTGTGTGTGTGTGGGAGAGGGACAGAGTTGGGAGTGTGTGTGTGTGGGAGAGGGACAGAGTTGGGAGTGTGTGTGTGTGGGAGAGGGACAGAGTTGGGAGTGTGTGTGTGTGGGAGAGGGACAGAGTTGGGAGTGTGTGTGTGTGGGAGAGGGACAGAGTTGGGAGTGTGTGTGTGTGGGAGAGGGACAGAGTTGGGAGTGTGTGTGTGTGGGAGAGGGACAGAGTTGGGAGTGTGTGTGGGAGAGGGACAGAGTTGGGAGTGTGTGTGGGAGAGGGACAGTTGGGAGTGAGTGTGGGGGAGAGGGACAGAGTTGGGAGTGAGTGTGTGCATGTGTGTGAGAGAGGGACAGAGTTGGAAGTGAGTGTGTGGGAGAGGGACAGAGTTCGGAGTGAGTGTGTGCAGGAGAGGGACAGAGTTCGGAGTGAGTGTGTGCATGTGTGAGAGAGGGACAGAATTGGCAGTGAGTGTGTGTGAGAGAGGGACAGAGTTGGGAGTGTGTGTGTGGGAGAGGGGCAGAGTTGGCAGTGAGTGTGTGAGAGAGAGGGGGACAGAGTTGGGAGTGAGTGTGTGTGTGTGTAGGAGAGGGACAGAGTTGGGAGTGAGTGTGTGTGTGTAGGAGAGGGACAGAGTTGGGAGTGAATGTGTGTGGGAGAGGGACAGAGTTGGGAGTGAATGTGTGTGGGAGAGGGACAGAGTTGGGAGTATGTGTGTGGGAGAGGGACAGAGTTGGGAGTGAGTGTGTGCAGGAGAGGGACAGAGTTGGGAGTGAGTGTGTGGGAGAGGGACAGAGTTCGGAGTGAGTGTGTGCAGGAGAGGGACAGAGTTGGGAGTGAGTGTGTGGGAGAGGGACAGAGTTCGGAGTGAGTGTGTGCAGAAGAGGGACAGAGTTGGAAGTGTGTGTAGGAGAGGGACAGAGTTGGGAGTGAGTGTGTGTGGGAGAGGGACAGAGTTGGGAGTGAGTGTGTGGGAGAGGGACAGAGTTGGGAGTGAGTGTGTGGGAGAGGGACAGAGTTGGGAGTGAGTGTGTGGGAGAGGGACAGAGTTGGGAGTGAGTGTGTGGGAGAGGGACAGAGTTGGGAGTGAGTGTGTGTGGGAGAGGGACAGAGTTGGGAGTGAGTGTGTGCGGGAGAGGGACAGAGTTGGCAGTGAGTGTGTGCAGGAGAGGGACAGAGTTGGCAGTGAGTGTGTGTGGGAGAGGGACAGAGTTGGGAGTGAGTGTGTGTGAGAGGGACAGAGTTGGGAGTGTGTGTGTGTGTGGGAGAGGGACAGAGTTGGGAGTGTGTGTGTGTGGGAGAGGGACAGAGTTGGGTGTGTGTGTGTGGGAGAGGGACAGAGTTGGGAGTGAGTGTGTGTGGGGGAGAGGGACAGAGTTGGGAGTGAGTGTGTGTGGGAGAGGGACAGAGTTGGGAGTGAGTGTGTGGGAGAGGGACAGAGTTGGCAGTGAGTGTGTGGGAGAGGGACAGAGTTGGGAGTGAGTGTGTGGGAGAGTGACAGAGTTGGGAGTGTGTGTGTGTGATGGGGAGGGACAGAGTTGGGTGTGTGTGTGTGTGGGGGAGAGGGACAGAGTTGGGAGTGAGTGTGTGTGGGGGAGAGGGACAGAGTTGGCAGTGAGTGTGTGGGAGAGGGACAGAGTTGGGAGTGAGTGTGTGGGAGAGGGACAGAGTTGGGAGTGAGTGTGTGGGAGAGGGACAGAGTTGGGAGTGAGTGTGTGGGAGAGGCACAGAGTTGGGAGTGTGTGGGAGAGGCACAGAGTTGGGAGTGTGTGTGTGTGGGGGAGAGGGACAGAGTTGGGAGTGAGTGTGTGTGGGGGAGAGGGACAGAGTTGGGAGTGAGTGTGTGTGTGGGAGAGGGACAGAGTTGGGAGTGAGTGTGTGGGAGAGGGACAGAGTTGGGAGTGAGTGTGTGTGGGAGAGGGACAGAGTTGGGAGTGAGTGTGTGCGGGAGAGGGACAGAGTTGGCAGTGAGTGTGTGCAGGAGAGGGACAGAGTTGGCAGTGAGTGTGTGTGGGAGAGGGACAGAGTTGGGAGTGAGTGTGTGTGAGAGGGACAGAGTTGGGAGTGTGTGTGTGTGTGTGTGTGGGAGAGGGACAGAGTTGGGAGTGTGTGTGTGTGGGAGAGGGACAGAGTTGGGTGTGTGTGTGTGGGAGAGGGACAGAGTTGGGAGTGAGTGTGTGGGAGAGGGACAGAGTTGGGAGTGTGTGTGGGTGGGAGAGGGACAGAGTTGGGAGTGAGTGTGTGTGGGGGAGAGGGACAGAGTTGGCAGTGAGTGTGTGGGAGAGGGACAGAGTTGGCAGTGAGTGTGTGGGAGAGGGACAGAGTTGGCAGTGAGTGTGTGGGAGAGGGACAGAGTTGGGAGTGTGTGTGGGTGGGAGAGGGACAGAGTTGGGAGTGAGTGTGTGTGGGGGAGAGGGACAGAGTTGGCAGTGAGTGTGTGGGAGAGGGACAGAGTTGGCAGTGAGTGTGTGGGAGAGGGACAGAGTTGGCAGTGAGTGTGTGGGAGAGGGACAGAGTTGGGAGTGAGTGTGTGGGAGAGTGACAGAGTTGGGAGTGTGTGTGTGTGATGGGGAGGGACAGAGTTGGGTGTGTGTGTGTGTGGGGGAGAGGGACAGAGTTGGCAGTGAGTGTGTGGGAGAGGGACAGAGTTGGGAGTGAGTGTGTGGGAGAGGGACAGAGTTGGGAGTGAGTGTGTGGGAGAGGCACAGAGTTGGGAGTGTGTGGGAGAGGCACAGAGTTGGGAGTGTGTGTGTGTGTGGGGGAGAGGGACAGAGTTGGGAGTGAGTGTGTGTGGGGGAGAGGGACAGAGTTGGGAGTGAGTGTGTGTGTGGGAGAGGGACAGAGTTGGGAGTGTGTGTGCGTGTGTGTGTGTGTGGGAGAGGGACAGAGTTGGGAGTGAGTGTGTGTGGGGGAGAGGGACAGAGTTGGGAGTGAGTGTGTGGGAGAGGGACAGAGTTGGGAGTGAGTGTGTGGGAGAGGGACAGAGTTGGGAGTGTGTGTGTGTGGGGGAGAGGGACAGAGTTTGTGTGTGTGTGTGTGTGTGTGTTGGAGAGGACAGAGTTGGCAGTGAGTGTGTGTGTGGGAGAGGAGGACAGAGTTGTGAATGAGTGTGTGTGTATGTGTGAGAGAGGGGGATAGAGTTGAGTGTGTGTGTGAGAGAGGGGGACCAAGTAATGAGTGTGTGTGCGAGAGAGGGGACAGAGTTGTGTGTGTGTGAGAGGGGGTAGAATAGTGTGTGTGTGTGAGAGAGAGGGGACAGAGTAGTGAGTGTGTGTGCGAGAGAGGGGGAGATTAGTCTGAGTGAGTGAGTGTGTCCCTGAGAGAGGGACCGAGTCGGGAGTGAGTGTGTGTGAGAGAGGGACAGAGTGACTTCCATATCTGGGTGACAGATATCCAGACGGGTTTTACCAAGCGGTTATATAAATGCTCCCAAAGGATGATGACTTCCTCAGGTCCCTATCAAAG
This sequence comes from Scyliorhinus canicula, assembly GCF_902713615.1. Lineage (NCBI taxonomy): Eukaryota > Metazoa > Chordata > Chondrichthyes > Carcharhiniformes > Scyliorhinidae > Scyliorhinus > Scyliorhinus canicula. The sequence continues at coordinate 20,609,802 of NC_052160.1, read as the reverse complement.
CTCTGACTTTTTTTTCCTTCCCCTATCAACTTGGTCTGCCCTCTGGAATGTGGCAAAGCCTCGCATTCATTCTGCTTGTCACGCAGTTCAATGATGATGCCGAAAAAAAATCTATATAGGCGGAATAAACTCCTCATATCGCTCTTAAATGATGCAAATGTGTAAGAGTCAGGTTTCAATATTCACTGCAACAAGGCAGTCAAATCTACAAGGGTACACTGGAGAGTTGGATTCCAATTTACTCTTCTACGGGACATTACCCAGGTGTGGGAACGTTAACCCAGCCAGAATGCATTATAACATACCTAGAGTTGTGGGTGGGGAGGGATTAGGAGTGCATGCATTGTTTTTTTTTGTTGGAAAAGCTCTATTGTCACGTTTAATCACAATAGCCTACCTCTACCAAGGGAGCTTGGTGAATAGGGAGCTTGTATCAGGGATGCTTTGGTCATGTGATTCTCATTTTACAAGGAGCCTCTCAAAAACATCTGACAATTCCACGTTATTTAAAAGCTCAGCCAATGGGAAGTACTTTATTCTAAATGCTAGGAAGCAATCTTCATTTGGAGACCGCACTGGAATAACGTGGTTTAATTACATACAATTAGCACGGTTTGAGCAAAAGAATGTTGATTTTCTATCAATCTTCGAACATGTCTGCAGAAAAACAGTGCTTGGAGCGGGAGAAATGTCTAGGGAGGGAGGAGGAGGAGGAGGGGAGGGGAGGGGAGGGTACGGAAATGGCTGAGAAATGAAGATAATTTTCTTCTCTCAATGTGTTGTGGATCTTTGGAATACTCTATCCCAGATGTCTGTGGATGCACAACCCTTTAGTATGTTCTGAGATTGGTAGATATTCAGGGATATGGGGATGGTGCACTTAGGGTGCCATTTCACAGGGGCTTTTCACAGTAACTTCATTGAAGCCTACTCGTGACAATAAGCGATTTTCAGTTCATTTCAGTTTCAGTTCATTTGTTAAGTCAACCATGAGCTTGGCAAAGGCTCGAGAGGCCAAATTGTCTGCTACTGCCCTTGTTATCTTTTTAATATCACTGCAAGGTATAGTTTGGCAGAAATTGCTGAGTGTCTGAAAGCACACATTGAGCCAGCCACTTCAACTTATCTGCTAATTCAGCTTGCTCAGAATTTTCAGGGTTGGTAAAACTCTTCTGGCCCTGGCATTAGCTGAAACCGCAAAAGAAATGCACTGAATAAAATGAAGCTGCCCACTAATTCTTTGCCATTGAGATTCCATGTTCAATCCGCATGGACTCGTTGAAAGGTCGTGACCCTCTTCTTCTCCTCTAGGTTGTGCAGCGGATCAAGGCACTGGAGAATGAGACAAGACTGTTGGTGGTGGATAAGGAGACGGATGAATACCTGCGTAACCAGCGCCTCACTGGTACAGAGGACTATGGCCAGAGCCTTTCCCCTGATGAGACCAAGGACAATGGGGAAGTATGGAAACAGCAAGTAGTTCTGAACAGTGCAGAGCCGACAAGATTATCCATCAGGTCCATTGATAGCAACAAAAAGGTAGGAAACCCATTGAAAAAGGCAAGGCGAGACATGTCGGGGAAGTTAATTTGGGTAACTGGGCAAAAATATGGAAAATAAATGCCAATGCTTTTGGATTCCTCTCTTTGGTGGCAAACATTGGAATGGAATTTTGAGTTCAGAGTTGCACCTATTAATTAGCTGATCCATATTATTTTGCTTGTTGTCAAAAGCTGCAGATTTTCAAGCTGGAAAGCAATATTGGACTATACTGAAGCAATGCAATTTTCAAATAAGCAATGTGAGAACATTGTAAAGTGCAGTATAATGGTACAAAGGTTGCATAGAATACAGCAAATGGGGCAGGGGAGGGACTTCTGAATTGGTGGCACTCCAGGTTGACTCTGGCAGTATGTTCGGGGGAAGAGAGCAATAATATGCAAACTTTGTAATTAAACCTTATTTTTGTAAATAAAAGCATTCATTATGGTCTGCCAAACAGCAACATTCCTAGTGAGAAAAGGGTAAGCTTTCCTCTCTGGGTTAATCTCCCTGACTGACTGACCAACCTCTGTTGGGCAGCACGGTAGCACAAGTGATTAGCACTGTGGCTTCACAACGCCAGGGTCCCAGGTTCGATTCCCTGCTGGGTCACTGTCTGTGCGGAGTCTGCGCGTTCTCCCCGTGTCTGCGTGGGTTTCCTCTGGTTTCCTCCCACAGTCCAAAGATGTGCAGGTTAGGTGGATTGGCCATGATAAATTGCCCTTGGGGACAAAAAAGGTTAGGAGGGGTTATCGGGTTACAGGGATAGGGTGTAAGTGAGGGCTTAAGTAGGTTGGTGCAGACTCGATGGGCCGAATGGCCTCCTTCTGCACTGTATGTTCAATATTCTATGTTGTCGTACTAAATAATGGACAAAACTATAGCGTATGAAGTCGATCTTTTTTTTGATGCTGGGGAACGTTTCGTGTGGAAAAGCTTGGAGAGAAATCTCTTCAAACTTGCTGTGAGCTATATGGCATTAAGGCTGCAACCATAACCCTTGTGCATGTGCAAGTTATCTATTCAGTATCCATGTATATGATGGAATGCAGGCTTGAGCCCATGGTTTTCACTACAGAATGAGCTTCATACTTTGGAGGTGGGGGGTCTGAAATAAGAGTTTGTGTAGCTCTTTGCTTGGGGGGGGGGGGGGGGGGGGGGGGGAAGAATGGGAAAACCAGACAGCGATTCGCATCATTATTTTACCTGATTCTGTGAGGTTGGTGAGGAACTCCATCTTTGCAAGGGCATTGTTTTATAATGTAGGAGAAATTAAAGTAGGGCGATATGTGGAAAGAAAAATGTCACTGTGACTCCAGATCCTTCAAATGAGTATTATTGGAGAGGAAATGCATTCCATCATCACATTTCCATTGCCAAAATCTCAGTGCTCCTCCAATTCTGACTTCTTGAGTGTTAAGTTGAATAACTCCACCGTTGGTAGCCATGTCTTCCGTTGCCCGGTCCCTAAACTCTGAAATATCCTTTTTCCCCCAATCTGTCCCCTGTCCACCCTCTCAAAGACACTCCTGAACACCTCCTTGTTTGTGCTAATGTCTCCTTTTGTGACTCGGCACCAAACGTTGTTTGATGTTGGCTCCTGTGAAGTGCCCTGGGACGTTTTGCTGTGTTAGGAGTGTGATTTAGGAATGCAAGTTGTTGTTGAAGGATACGGATTGTACATCATTCAACATTGTTTCTAACAATCCATCTTTTTATTAACGTGCTGAACATCAGTGTTGCTAATCTTGCTGGCTCTGCCTGTTGCAAATCTCTTTGTGACACTGCATAGCTGGGATGGTGCCATGCAATGCTACACTATGGAATATGTTTTCTGCATATTGAGTGCAAGCTGGAGTGTGGCCAGAAGAAATGATGCTCTCCTGGTTTTCAAGAGCGTATTTTGATTCTCTGGTGTTCATATTGTGTTCCACTAGCTGATTTCTGTCGCAGAATGTGGTCAGATGATCTCTTGAGCTTCTGAACAAGATTAAAACAGGGAGAAAGCACTCAATGGTAGCACAGTGGTTAGCAGTGTTGCTTCACAGCGCCAGGGACCCGGGTTCGATTCCCAACTTGGGTCACTGTCTGCACGTTCTCCCCGTGTGTGCGTGGGTTTCCTCCCGGTGCTCCGGTCTCCTCCTACAAGTCCCGAAAGACGTGCTGTTAGGTGAATTGGACATTCTGAATCTCCCTCAGTTTACCCGAACAGGTGCCGGAATGTGGCGACTAGAGGATTTTCATTGCAGTGTTAATGTAAGTCGGGGCAGCAGGGTAGCATGGTGGTTAGCATAAATGCTTCACAGCTCCAGGGTCCCAGGTTCGATTCCCGGCTGGGTCACTGTCTGTGTGGAGTCTGCACATCCTCCCCCTGTGTGCGTGGGTTTCCTCCGGGTGCTCCGGTTTCCTCCCACAGTCCAAAGATGTGCAGGTTAGGTGGATTGGCCATGCTAAAATTGCCCGTAGTGTCCTAATAAAAGTAAGGTTAAGGGGGGGGGTTGTTGGGTTACGGGTATAGGGTGGATACGTGGGTTTGAGTAGGGTGATCATGGCTCGGTGCAACATTGAGGGCCGAAGGGCCTGTTCTGTGCTGTACTGTTCTATGTTCTATGTACTGATGACACTATTAAAGATTATTATTTTTATTCTGTAAAGCCACAATTGACCTAAGCATCTTTATTTACAATTTTCCTGTCAGCTTTTCTAGACTTGTCTAGTTTTCAAAATAATGGCTTTTGACTTTTATTATTTTGCTTCCTAGTTTAGTTGTATTAATTTCCATCTTTACGCTTGGACTGCTTTTGCTGCATTCCATATTTCTTCACTATCCTGCCTTCACGGTGTAATTTCTAGGATTTTCTCCCCTTTTATTGGGCGTCACTTAGTATTTTATGGCCGTTGAATAAGTAGTGATATTTGTACACCGTAATTGAGCTGCTCGAAAAAGCCAGCCAGTTCGGTAAGGTGACGGTAAAATTCTGCTTCCACTGCCCTTTTTGAGGAAGAGAGTTCCAGAGACTCACAACCCTCGGAGAAAATAATTCTCCTCATCTGTCTTAAATGAGTGGCCCCTTATTTTTTTAAACGATGATTCTTTAGTTCTAGATTCTCTGACAAGAGGAATCATCCTCTCCACATTCACCCTGTCAATACCCACTCAGGATCTTAAAGGTTTCGATCTAGTCGCCTCTTACTCTTCTAATCTCGAGTGGATACAAATCGAACCTCTCCAACCTTTCCTCAAGACGGTTCGACCAATATTCATTTGTCCTTCAACCCATTGCTTTATAAAAAACAATGGTGCTGCTGTTTGTGGATGTTCTTGCAAGCAGTTTTGTCTACCACTTTTTCTACATTCCGACTCTGATTACAGACTGTGAAGGTGTTCTTCTGACCAACACTTAAATTCATTCAACCCTATGTTCCCCCGACGCAGTCTTGTTTCTGCAGTGAGATTGATGTAATATTTATGCAGACACCACAGTGGCACGGTGGTTAGCGCTGCAGCCTCACACTGCCAGGGACTCGTGTTCAATTCCAGCCTCGGATTATTGTGTGGAGTTTGCACATTCTCCCCGTGTCTCCGTGGGTTTCCACCGGGTGCTTCGGTTTCCTCCCACAATCCAAAGATGTGAAGGTAAGGTGGATTGGCCATGCTAAGTTGCCCTTAGTGTCCAGGGATGTGCAGGTTAGGTTACGGGGATAGGGCGGGATAGATGTGGGAGTGGACCAGAGTACAGTACTCTTTCGGAGGGTCAATGCAGACGAGATGGACCAAATGGTCTCCTTCTGCACTGTATGATTCTATGAATCCATCTATTTTCTGGTCATCCATTCGCTAGTGGTAGTAGCATCGTCAATCCAGGTGAATAGGAGCTGGTTTCCTAGGGCAAGAAAAATTGAAACCAGGCAGGATAGTGAAGACTAAGGTACCAGAAACAATGCAAAGATGGTAAGGGGAATGAATACTGTGTGCACCACGGAACACGATGGAGATGGTGACAGTGAAAATAAACTAAACACTAAGAAAAATAGAACCATGGTGAGGTGTCAAAGCCCAAAACCAAAGGCAACAAAAACTCTATTTCTAACAAAAAGGAGCTAAAATGGAAAAAAACCTTAATTATTATTTTCCAGTTTTTGCCAACTTCTTCCTTTTCTTTGAAGATAGCGGGTGTTCTTGTTCTCTTGCTGTTTTACAACGAGGGCCATCACACCAAGACCAGTTTGTCTTTTGTAATGTTTAACAAAGTGGTTTTATTTATAACATTGTCAGTGTGTCTGCTGGATGGAAATCAAGAGCTGAATCCGTGAAAACTATTCTTTCCTTCCTTTAACATTAGCATAATGCAGTGAGTTTTAGATTTCCTACTCCAAACGAGCCAGGTTCCCCTTACATTTTGATGTCTTCTCTGCCTCTGGTTCACCTTGGGGGAGGCAATGGTGTAGTGGTATTGTTGCTGGAATAGTAATCCAGAGACCCAGGACAATGCGTTCGGATCCCACAACTGATGGAAATTTGAATTCAATAAAAATCTGGAATTAAAAGTCTAATGTTGACATGAAACCGTTGTCTTCTAAGCCCATCTGGCTGGTTCACTAATGTTGTTTTTAGGAAATCTGCCATCCTCACCTGCTCTAGCACGCATGTGCACCATACCCAAAATAATGTGGCTCACTCTTAAAATGCCGCCTGAAATGACAAGCTGTTCAGTTCAAGGATAATTAGGATGGACAATAAATGCTGACCTACATTCCATCCATAAATTAATTTAAAAAAGACTTTGTTACAAAATAAAGTTGTTGAGCCATAAAGAATGTATGTTTACTTTGAGCACATTGTTCTAGAGCTGCCAAGCTTTCCAAAGCACCAGTCATCATCTTCAGAGGGCCACCATAGATAGAACATCTTCAGAGGGCCACCATAGATAGAACATCTTCAGAGGGCCACCATAGATAGAACATATCATATTCTGGTTTAGCTGGTTTAGCTCACTCAGCTAAATCGCTGGCTTTTAAAGCAGACCAAGCAGGCCAGCAGCACGGTTCGATTCCTGTACCAGCCTCCCCGGACAGGCGCCGGAATGTGGCGGCTAAGGGCTTTTCAGGGCGGACCGGGGGGGGGGGAGCGGACCGGGGGAGGGGTGCCGCCCTGGGGGAGGGGTGCGGTACGTTTCAGCGCTGCCGTTTCAGCGCCAGGACTTTTCAGCACCAGAAAAAAAAAATCATACAGCAGGAAAAACAAGACCTTGGGGAACTGCCCCTCATAAGCATCCTCCAGAAGGAACATCCCAAGTACCCAGGGACAACAGGATACTGGCCATATCATTGGACCTGCACCCCATCCAAATCCAAACCTCTCCCGTCCCAGCAGGGAAAATGTACTGTCCCCATTCATATTAAGAGGAAAAGGATAATCACTCCAGCCCCAGCCAGGGGGACCCCGGGAAACTAACCCGACCAACAGAGTGCACCATGATTAGAAATAACACCCTCAAGAGAGACGAAAAGAATGAAAGGAGCGGGATGCAGTCATAATAATAGTCCTTGGGGGGAGTGATAATTGATTATTGATTATTGAAACCGCATGAGCAGATGGTAAATTGTTTTCTAACCTACACCAGATGACATGTAGTTCAACGGAGGGTTTTTCAAAACTCTCACTGACAGTTTCAGCTTTTTCTCCCCTATGTTTAAAGAGCATGGGATTTTTATCCCATGTTTAAAGAGAAGCAAATTTTAAAAGCTTCAGACATGACATTTAAGCAGACCTTGGGGGTGAGGCTTCTGTATCTGGGTTCTGCACACCACTTGGCACACAGTAATAAAACTCCAAAAAAAAGGCCAAATAACTAAGTGTTATAACTAAGTATACCTGTGTCACCACCTTTGCACTGCAGCTTTTTGGCTCCCCTGTTAATCTCGTTGCGCTTGTAAAGTGACCTGTGAATGTATGAGCGCTGGCCAGCTGAAATTTTTGGCGCTGAAACGGCAGCGCTGAAATTTTTGACGCTGAAACGACCAGGCGCTGAAACGTCCAGACGCTGAAACGTCGGCGCTGAACTGTCCCATTCCCCTGGGGGAGGGCGGCAACAGCGGGGGAGGGCGGCCACCGCGCATGCGCTGGTTGGCACCGGCCCAACTGCGCATGCGCGGGACCCGAGTCTGGCGCCCCCTAGCACATGGCGCCCCGGGCGACTGCCCGAGTTGCCGGTGCCTTGAGCCGGCCCTGGTGACAATAAGCAATTTTCATTTTCATTTTTCATTTCATTAATGATTGACTACAAGGGGAGAGCTGAGGCTGGCCCCTTGCATCTTCTCCACCATATGTACGCCTCGGGTTAGGAGTGTGATGGCACACTCATCACTTATCTCGCTCACATTTACACTGTGCAGGATGGGCTGCATGATAGCATAGTGGTTAGTACTGTTGCTTCACAGCGCCAGTTCCAGTTCAATTCCTGTTTGGGTCGCTGTGTGGAGTCTGCACGTTCTCCCCGTGTCTGTATGTTTCCCCTCCGGGTGCTCCGGTTTCCTCCCACAAGTCCTGAAAGACGTACTTGTTAGGTGAATTGGACATTCAGAATTCTCCCTCGGTGTACCCGAACAGGTGCCGGAGTGTGGCGATACGGGGATTTTCACAGTTACTTCATTGCAGTGTTAGTGTAAGCCTACTTGTGACACTAATCAGTAACTACACAGCTAATACAGCACTGCCTGGATCCTGTGAACAAGTGTAAAATGAAATCAGCACCTATTTTTGCTCTGGAGTTAAGACAATAGTCTTGGGATAAAAAATAAAATAATGAAATAAATATACAAAATAAAAAATTATATTAAAAAATAATTTTAATAAAAAGAATTTAAAAAAAAAAAACCTTTTTCCTTAAAAATAAATAAATGTTTTTTTTCCCAAAAATCAAAGTTCAAAACATCTCTTCTCCTGGGACCAGACTTCAAACATCCTAAACATTCATTTTCAGTGGGGGGCCACCCAGTGTGCGCTGCTCCCCATCTACATTCGTGCTGGATTCAGGCCTCTCCTCGGGCCACACTCCTCCCCCGCCGCTTGCTTCGGGCTCGGTGCCCCTTCTCCTCCGGTCACGGGGGTCTCCACCAGCTCCAATCCTACCCGACCCGGAGCCCGTCCCTCAGGCCCCAACGGCCAAAGAAATCGCGACCGGCAAAACCCCCGGTAAGCATCGAAATGCCGCTGACCGGTGGGAGCCTCTCTCCAGCACGACTGCTCTGCTAGCGTGCGCCGCCGGAAGTCCAAGTTAAGACAATAGTAATGTGCTCCTTTTTAGTCTTCGTTTTCTGATGAGATCATTGCCAAACAACACCCGTGACAAGAATAGAGTTGTCGTGCAAAGGAAGAGCCATTCTTCATAACAAAAGATAAGATTTAGGGGCCTCACGGTAGCATGGTGGTTAGCATCAATGCTTCACAGCTCCAGGGTCCCAGGTTCGATTCCCGGCTGGGTCACTGTCTGTGTGGAGTCTGCACGTCCTCCCCGTGTGCGCGTGGGTTTCCTCCGGGTGCTCCGGTTTCCTCCCACAGTCCAAAGATGTGCGGGTTAGGTGGATTGGCCATGCTAAATTGCCCGTAGTGTAAGGTTAATGGGGGGATTGTTGGGTTACGGGTTACGTGGATTTAAGTGGGGTGATCATTGTTCGGCACAACATCGAGGGCCGAAGGGCCTGTTCTGTGCTGTACTGTTCTATGTTCTATTGTTTGGTGCAAATTTAAAAATTCTCAAATCCACTTCCTTGCCACTCCCTGTCTCTCTCCTCTCCCTGCAGCCCTCCCGAAATATCTGCATTCCGAATCTTGGTCCTTTGTACACCTCCAATTTTAATCGCTCCATTTTATTGTTGTTCGTGCCTTCAGCTGCCAAGACTTCAAGCTCTGGAATTTCCTCCTAAACCTGCCCACCTCTCCTTAAGACGCTGCTTTAAAACCTAACTCATTGATCAAGCATTTGGCCCTTTGCCCTCAAATCCCTTGTGTGGCTCAGGGCCACATTTTGTTTTCTAATGTTCCTGTGGAACGCATTGGTTTATTACGTTAAAGGTGTTCAATAAATACCAAGTTGTCATTGGCTACCTCGGATGGAATCCATAATTATGCATGAATTCTGTTTGTTTCTGCATCAAAACATGCTCCCTTCTGCAGTTCATCTGAGAATTGAGGATTTGCCAAAGGTCCAGCAGGTGGTTGCAGAATTTAAGAACACATTCAACATTTACCTTTTTTGTTATCTGACATTGCTGTATGACTATAGAATTTGATTGGAGAATCCTTTGAAGTAAAAAGCCTGTTACTTTGCAGAAAAACTTTGCTGACAATGAAGGTGGTTGATAACCTGTCTTTTGCACGATAGGGATTTTTAGTTGTACATTTCATTATCTCCAGCTGTCCCACAGTGCTTCACAGCCGATGCAAGTACATTTGAAATGCAGCCGCTGCTGTAAGACGAGGGAACGTAGTAATCACTTCTGCACAAAGCAAGGCCTCAACAGACATCAATGCGACAATGACCAAAGTAATCTGCTTTTGAGTGAAGTTGGCTGAGGGAATACATATTGGCCGGGACGTCCTGGGACAAATCCCCTACCCAAAATGGTGCTGTGGGATTTTTTTTTACGCCTTCCTTAATTGGGGAGATGGTGTTTGGGGTTAATGTTTTATCCAAAATGTGACACCTCCGACACACTTGGTGCCGCGCTGGGAATGCCGGCCTGTGTTCCTGTCTCTGAATGAAACCTTTGTGCAAAGGCAAGAGTGCTACCCCCTGAGACACAGCTGATATATTCCTTTGCTTCAAGGAATTGTGTCTTCCAGCGTGTGAAATTTTACTGGACATTTATTTTCTTGAGTCCAATGGGGAACATTAGTCTTTGGAAATCAGTTGCGTCATCATTACAGACGTATAGATGTCTATTTAAATTATTTTCAAATTAATTAAAGATACCGACCAGCAGTTGTTCATTGGAGACAGACTATTGAAGGAAGGAAGTAATTTGTGGAATTGAATCCACATTGTGTATACAGTGTTAAGCTACCGAGTGATGTAAATGTAGGTAACCACATGATGCGGCTGTATTGTATTAATTTTAAACAGCAACAAGAGCGTAATTAAAATCAGAAAATGCTGGACATATCGAGCAGGTCATGCAGCATCTGTGGAGACCGAAACAGGATTTAACATTTTGGGTGGGTACCCAATTGACATTACATTCCCATTCATTTGCACAGATTGCAGAAGTGCTGATATTGACCAATTTTGATATCCTGGTTAAGAATTTATCCAACAGTCCCAGGCTCGATCCCGGCTCTGGGCCACTGTCCGTGTGGAGTTTGCATGTTCTCCCCGTGTTTGTGTGGGTTTCGCCCCCACAACCCAAAGATGTGCAGGGTAGCTGGATTGGCCATGCTAAATTGCCCCTTAATTGGAAAAAATGAATTGGGTACACTAAATTTTTTTTAAAATAAAGAAATAAAAAAAAGAATTTATCCAGCACATATATTGCGGGATTTTCCGGCCGAGTTCGCCCAGCGGTCGGAGAATCCCGCCCGAGGTCAATGGATTTTTCCATTCTACGCGGTTCGACCGTGGCATTCTTGCGGCGGGCAGGGTGGGAGAATCCAGCCCATAGGGTGGTCATTGAAGGCAGCAGTTCTCAAACTTCCAAACCATGGAATGCAAGTGGGATTAATAAATGGGGTGGCACAGTGGTTAGCACTATTGCTTCACAGTGCCAGACACCTGACTTCAATTCTGGCCTTGGGTGACTGTGTGGAGCATGCGTGTTCTCCCCGTCTCTCCGTGGGTATCCCCTGGGTGCTCTAGTGTGCTCCCATGGTCCAAAGATGTGCAGGTTAGGTGGGGTTATGGAGATAGGGCAGGTAAAGTGGTAGGGATCAATGGTAGTCTTGGTAGAATGCTCTTTCAGACCCGATGGGCAGAATGGCCGCCCTGCATGCTAGGGATTCTATGAAATACCAACGTTGGCTAGAACCATGTTGAGAATTTGAGGGTCAGCTTGCCGAAGCTTAGCAGGCCCCTCGGATGAAGGATGACTATTACCAAGAGAAAGATGGGCTTTATTGTCCAGAATGGAAGGCTGCAAAGGATCACCAGATTGCCTTCAAGATTATTAGTGGTTATTACAAAGCACATAGTGACTGTTCTCACCAGTCAGGAGGACAGGAATGAGGGGGGCTCATTATAAATGATAAAAGTCTCCATATTATAAAAGCAAGTTTTATCTATTGGGGGGAAAAAATTATTTGAACCCAGTATCCAGTGCATAAACCTGGACCTCTGGATTACTAGTCCAGTGACAATACCACTGAACCACCACCACGGGATGTGGGCATCGATGGCAAGGCCTGCATTTGTTGTCCATCCCTAATCGCCCACAAGCTGAGTTTATTCGAGCGACTGGTCAACCCCATTGCTGTGGATCCAGGTCACATGTAGGCCAGACCAGGTAAGAATGGTAGATTTCCTCCCCAAAAGGGCATTAGTGAACCAAATGGTTTTTTTATGTCGATCAATGATGGTTTCCATGACCACCATCGCCAAGACGAGCTTTCAATTCCCAATTTTAGTAATTGAATTTAAATTCCACCAGCTGCCATGGTGGGATTTGAAACCGCATTTGTCCGTGTAAAGTGGGTTATCAATCTAGTGACATTACACTATGCCACCAACTTCCTTAAGATATTATCGTTGAGAGGTGACCTAATAGAGATCTTTAAAATCACGAAGGGTTGTTAATACAGTTGTAGGGAAAATATTTGCACTTGTGAATGTATCTTAAACTCTGATCATAAACATAGGATAGTCACCAACTATCACCAATAATAAGACATTTAGGAAAAACTTTCTTGTTTACCTGGAGAGTGGTGAGAACATTCCTGCTACCACAGTCAGGTGTAGTTGAGGTGAATAGCATTAATTTAAGGTGAAACTAGGTAAGTAGATGAGGGAGAAAGGAGTAGAAAGTAGTGTGGAAAATGGCTGCTGTGTTTGCTTACAGGAAGATCCTACAAACAGTGACAACTTGTATGACCAGTTAATTATTTTTTAAGTTTAGTGTAAAGTTTTGTTGACAATGCCCTTGTGAAGTGCCTCAAGATGGCTTACCATGTTACAGATGCTTTATGAATACAAATTGTCCAGTAACCAATCGCCAAGATAAATTTTCCCCTCAATCTTTTGATGGTCCTTTGAAACATTAGGGTGCACTGTGGCCAGGAGGGAGGGTGGGTGGGTCGGGAGTGAGACTAGGTTCATAGTTTTTGTCAGGAGCTGAGCATCCTGGTTTAAGTCTGTTACCTATTTAGGTAGTTTACCCCTGCTATTTAAAAAAAAATTTAGAAAATTTCTTTTTTTTTCCCAATAAAGGGCATTTAGCATAACCAATCCACCTAGCCTGTGCATCTCTTGGTTGTGGGGATGAGACCATTCAAACATGGGGAGAATGTACAAACTCACACAGACAGTGACCAGGCCAGGTTCAAACCCGGGTCGTTGGCGCCGTGTGGCAGCAGTGCTAACCACTGTGCCACCATGCCGCACCATAGTTTATCTCTGCCAGTGTGCAAACGCCACATGGACAGTGACCCAGGGCCTGAATCAACCCTGGTTCTCGGCGCTGTGAGACAGCAGTTCATCCCTGCTGGTGGAACTTCACATAATCTGTAGTGATGTCAGTAGAGTTTAGTTGTTTGTTTGGCCTTGTTGAGCAACATCTCCTGAATAAACTTGGATTTAGTGTGGTACCTCCATACCTTTTCTCTCTGTGGCGGCGATTTAAGAATATAACTTGTAGTAAACTGGCGATGAGGATTGCGGCATGAAAACTGGTTGCGAAAAGTGAAAGCTGGAAATGAGAGCTGGGTGTTCCGATTCGCAGGACGGGATTCAAACGATCGAGGGAAAAGCCCAAAAGGTTTTTTTTAAGTACAACCATAAGTAAGTCAAAACAAAGGTTTTTTTAAAAAAAAACTTGCTTACTGTGAGAAGTGGGTAGACTCGAGCCCGCAGTGACTGCACAAGTGGCGAAGTGAAACAGGCTGCGGGAATGGGATTCAAAAGCCTGTCTGCTTCTGTGAATGCTATTGATCGAATGAAACAAACAATAGTCCAGACAAAGTTCAAAAAATATTTTGCACAATGGATTAGGAGACATCATCCAAATGGAAGGGAGGGAGGAAAGTATCAGGCAAAGGTGGCGCGTGGATGCATTTGAAGAAGAAGGTGAGACTTGAAACTTGCACAGAGATTTCAATGTTGCCTCCTAGCTAATCAAATGTCAGAGCACCGAATGGCTACAACATTTCTCAGTTCGGTAGGGCACCACGGTGGTTAGCACTGCTGCCTCGCAGAGCCAAAGACCGGGTTCAATTCTGACCTGTCAGTGTGGAGTTCACACTTTCTCTCAATTCTACACGAGTTTCTCCTGATTTCTCCCGTTTCCTCCTACAGTCCAAAGGTGTGCAGGTCAGGTGTTTTGACCATGGTAAATTGCCCCTTAGTGTGCAGGGTTAGTCCAAAGATGTGTAGGTTAAGTTACAGGATTGCGGAGATGGGACAGGAGAGTGGGCCTAGGTAGAGTGCTCTTTCGGAGGGTCAGTGCAGACTCGATGGGCCAAATGGCCTCCTGCACTGTTTGGCCTTGGATTCAATGATTAAAAACTTTTATGCTACTGCAAAACCTTGTCCATCCTGAAAAGCTGGGAAATAAAACCTGCAATTGAGGGCATTTCGAACCAAGACTACTAATAATTGCAGAAAGATTTCTGTTCCACCGCTGTGGTCAGGAAAAAGGTGAAAGCATCTTGGAGTCTGTGGCGACCATAACAAGATTAGCAAAATACTGTTGAATTTGGTGCAACACTAGACAATACCCTTCATATCCTTATGTGGACTCCGCTACGAAGCTGCTTACCGAAAGGGCCTTAACTCCAACCCAGCTGTAGAAATTGGTATGTCAATGGACCTAGCAGCAAAAGAGGGTTCACAGATAGGAGCTGGAATGAAGATCCACAAGGCGGACACCACCAAACAAGTTTGCAATAGTACAACCGTACCATCGATGTGCACTCAGTGGGGGAATACTAGATCAGAGAAAATAAGTGCTAAGAACTGTGGCCAAAAGGGCCACATTGCCAAGCATGCTGGACACAGCAAACATCACCAACACCTAAGATGTGTTATAAAACAAAACCTCTCAGCCTACTAGTCGAGTCTACAAGCTAATTTCTAAGAGCTGAAACTAGATGCCTTGTCTTGTCAGTACGGGGCGATCGACAAAATTTGAGGGTATTCCCAAAACCTAATGGTAACCAGTCGAAATGAAAGTGGTTACAGCTACCCCAGTATCATTGATACTGGAGACCATCTATAGCCAGAAGTTAGAGGGCGCGATTCTCCAAAATGAAGACTGAAGTGTTTGCATCGTCGTGAACGCCGACACGTTTCACGATGGCACGAAACGGGTGAGGGGGCTACCGGTTCTGGCCCCCCCAGGCCTCCCTTCTGGCGCCAAATGGGCGCTGCGCCAACCCGCACATGCGCAGTTGGGCCGCGCCAACCCGTGCATGCGCGGGGGACTTCTTTAGCGCTCTGGCCCCGACCGCAACATGGCGCGGGGGTTCTGTGGCCTAAAGCAGCACAAAGTAGGCCTGGGAGGGGGGGGCGAGGAGGAGAAAGAGGCCGTCCCGTCGATTGGCGAGCCCCGATCGCGGGCCAGATCCCATCGGAGGCCCCTCCCGGTGAAGGAGTGCTTTTCCCCGCCCCACAGGCTGCCCATGACCCTTCACGCAGAGTTCCCACCGGCAGCGACCGGGGTGAACAGCGCCGGCGAGACTCTGCCATTTCCACGCGGCCGCTCAGCCCATCCAGGCCGGAGAATCGGCGGCCCAGCCGCGGACAGCGGCTCTCAACCGGCGCCATGCCAAACACGCAGGTGCAAATGGCGCAGATTCTCCGCACCTCGGAGAATCGCGCGCCGGCGTCTGGGCGGCGTGGTGCAGTTGCAGCGATTCTTCGGCCTGGAACGGGGCTGGGAGAATTTCGCCCAAAACCTCTGCCATTGACACCATCAAATGTTATCCTATGGGCGTACACTGAAATAGGTCGAACTAGTAAAAGGATACATGATGGTAAAAGTGGAAGTAATAGGCAAGCAGCTGAGTTGCCTCTCCACATTGTCTGGGAAGCTTTCCTGTTTTATTCGGTGGAACATAGTTGGGGAAAAATCAAACTTCACTGGGGAGCGGTCAATCAATTGGTTGATTAAAAGAATGATCAACAGCAACTTCTGGAAAAGTAATAAAGGTGTTTGAAAACTAAGTTAAATGGCCACGGTTCAAGTCCAAATCAAATTAATCCAAGCAGTATGTCAAAATGTCTTGCTTTGATGGCAGAGGCTTTAACTTCTGGCTCCAGAAATGTCTTGGCCAGAATCTTGCCATACACCATCAGGCCAAAAGTCGATGAAAGGTGAGAAAGACTAGTCCAAACAGGGATCAATGATCGAGTTACAAATAATTGGGCGACACCAATAGTCCCTGTACTAAAACGAGATGGCTGCAAAATGGAGACTTTAACAAACCCGGTATTGTGCGCAGATCACTGTCCACTGCCACTGATTGAAGACTTGTTTGCTGGGCTGGAAGTCAGAAATTCAGTTTTTTTTTTCAAATGAAATTATCGCAGGTATATTGCCAAACTAATGTGGTTGCAAAATCACAACCATTACTCACTATCATGATGCACAAAGGACAGGAGACTTCCATTTGGGATAACAGGCACCTGCTCCATTTCTGAGGTTTATGAGCAAAATTCTGAGTGGGCTAAATGGTGTGTAAATATTATCTAGATGGCATCCTAATCGCCAGCTCAAGTGAATAAGAGCACTGAAGAATTGAAGCTACACTGGAATGTTTACTTTCTTGAGTTTAAAAAGGAAAAGTGTCACTTTGTTTCAAGACATCCATAAACTACCTGGGTCACATCAATGATAAAGATGGCTCGCACAAGGAACTGAAACAGATGATAGAAGTCTTAGAAGCACCATGCCCTCAAAGCAACTGAAGTTTCTGGGATTATGGGTAGCAACGCTATTGAAGCCAATGTGAATGGCATTGGTCTAAAAGAATGCTAAAGTGCGTGTAACAAGGTCAAAGAAGCCTTCTAGAAGTCGGAGCTATTGGCTCACTACAATCTCAAGCTGAGGTTAATACCTTTTTTTATGGATGTCATTTTACACTCTTCACCGATCACCTACCCTTGATGACGACAATCTTCGGGCGATATACGGGTATTCTGCAGCTAGTACGTCACAGAGATGGCCTTTGATACCATCAGCGCGCACCTACGATATTCAATATCGTAAATCCGAGCGACATGTGAATCCTGATGTTTTGTCAAGATTGCCATTACAAATTGAGCAACACCTCAAAGAACATTTCTTCATCCTAAATTTCTCACACATGGATAATGTACCTGTGACTTCATCTCCAGTACTGAGATACACATGAACCAACCTAGTGATGGGGAAGGTTATGGAAATGGCCTGAAAAGGAACGTTGACAGACATCACAAAAATCCAGATCTCCAGCTAACATCACAGGAAGACTTAAGTTGACAGTCCAGAGTGGAGTTTTATTATGGGTCCAGAGTGATTATTTTTCCTGCTTGCGTAAAACAAGATCCTTAATCAACCTCATGGACAAAAGAGCTGAATGCCAGTGGTGAGGTGAGAGTGACTGCCCTTGACATCAAGGCAGCATTTGACCAAGTATAGCATCAAGGAGCCCTAGCTAAACTGGCATCAATGGGAAATGGAGGGGAAACCCTCCATTGGTAGGAGTCATATCTGGCACAAAGGAAGATGGTTGTGGTGGTTGGAGGTCAATCATCTCAACCCCAGGACATCACTGCAGGAGTTCCTCAGGGTAATGTCCTAGGCCCAACCATCTTCAGCTACTTCATCAATGACCTCCCTTCCATTATAAGGTCAGAAATGTTCAGCACCATTTGCGACTTCTCAGATAATGAAGCAGTCCATGACCAAATGCAGCAAAACCTGGACAATATCCAGGATTGGGTTGACAAATGGCAAGTTACATTCATGCCAGACAATGGCCACCACCTACACGAAAGGATCTAACCATCACCCCTTGACATCCTGGGGTTACCATTGATCAGAAACTGAGCTGGACCAGCCATGTTAATACTGTGTCTACCAGAGCAGATCAAAGGCTAGGAATTCTACGGTAAGCAACTCCCCTCCTGACCCCTTCCCCCTCCCCCCCCCCCACTCCAAAACCTGTCCTCCATCTACAAGGCACAAGTCAGTATGTAATGGAATACTCTCCACTTACCTGGATGAGTGCAGCTCCAACAGCGCTCAACGCCATCCAGGACAAAGCAGCCGGCATGCTTGCTACCACCTGCCATAAACGTTCAATCTCCACCACCGACAAACAGTGGCAGCAGTGTGTGTACCATCTACAAGATGCATTGCAGGAACTAGCCAAGGTTCCTTAGGCAGCACCTTCCAAACCCACAACCATCTAGAAGGACAAGAGCAACAAATACCTGGAAACACCACCACCTGGCGATTCCCATCCAAGTCACTCGCCATCCTGACTCGGGAAATATATTACCGGTCCATCACTGTCACTGGGTCAAAATCCTGGAACTCCCTCCCTGACAGCACTGTGGGTGCACCTACACCTCCGGTCAGGTGGTTCAAGAAGGTAACTCTTCACCACCTTCTGAAGGATAACTAGTGATGAGCAATAAATGCTGGCCTAATCAGCGACGCCCACATCCCGTAAATGAATTAAAAATCGAGGTACGTCTTGGTATGGTGAGGATGAAGGAACTGGCAAGCAGTTTGGTGGCCACGATTAGATTCTCAAATCGAAGAGAAAGTGGAGCAATGTCAATCTTGTGTTAAACTAAGGAACACTTCACCACGGCAACCCTTGCATCCATGAGAGTAGCCGACATACACATAGGCTATGCCGAATTGAGGAACACATTCCTCGTAATTGTAGATGCACATTCTAAATGGCCGGAAGTAATGATAATGAAACCCAAGATGGCAAAACAAACTATTGAGAAGTTGAATGAAACATTTACTAGATTTGGTAGACAGGAGCAGGTCGTAAGTGACCATGAAACTCCATTCAAGCAGTTCGAAGATTACTTAAAAAGGAAATGGTATACAGCACATTAAGTCGCCTTCATACCATTCCACAAATGGATTGGCCAAGCGTTTCATACACTTACTTAAACATACCATCAAGGCATCACGGCATATTGTCAAGATGAGTAAATAACCTTTGTGTTTAGGGTAGGTGGGATTAGTGAGAAATGGAGAGATGTTTTTTGCACTATGTTTATATTTGTATTTGTACCGTTTATTGTTATAAAATTATAAGTACCTTAATAAAATGTTTTTTTTTTGATGAGTAAATAACATCTTTATCATACTGAAACACCGCACATGCAACAACACTGAGTTCAGCAGAAATGCTGCTTTTCAAAAGAAAGCTAAGAACAATGTTTGACCTTTTGATATCACTGTTTACTCCAGAGATTGTCAAATGACGACAACAACAAGCACAGATTGTTGGGAGGGAACAACTCTTTTTTAAAAAAAAAGAGTATTTACTCAAGGCGAGAAAGTGCTAACAAGCTACACTGCAAATGAGAAATGGCACCTGCAGTTATCCTGGCAAAAACAGGTCCAATATCATGCACTATATAGACTGAATATGAGACACTGTACAGACGGAGGATGGGAACATTTGGCAAGGTACTCTTGACCAACTACGACCTTCTCAAAGTGAAATCAGTAACATTTTCCAGGAAGTATTTCCATTGGAAAATCTAAGCAGTGATACTTCAGATCAGAGACTAAACATGAGACAAATTCTGTTTCTGAGGAATCTTCAGTACCAGTGGAAACGGACACTGAAATAACTGAACAGGACGCATTGCCAACAGAAGAAAAGAAAGACACTTCAAAGGTCTCGAGTAGCCAGATTCCAGAACATCGAGTACAACCCAAAAGATATACACGTCCACCTGAGAGACTGTCTTATTAAATTGTATATATGTCAAAAATGTCATGGTGCAAAGTAATGTATCTAATGTTCAATTAGATCTGTTGTTTAAAAGTTGAGAAAAGTTGTTATTTGGACTAAAGAAGTAAAGGGAGAGGGGTGATTATTATAAATAATCCAGAATGTCACAATCTGCAGTGACGACAGCAGAGTGTTTGCACGGGCATTGTTCTTCTCTTGGTCTTTGTTGAGCAACATCTCCTGAACAAATCTTGCATCATGTTGTGAGGCACCTCCATCCTTGTGATTTTGAGTTGAAGGAAGTATCGGTTCATCTAGCATTGACATGAGTGGAGGAATTGGGCTGAAATTTGTGTGGTAGACCTGGATATTTGGAGCTGGTAATGTGACCTGCAAGTCACTTTAGCAAAACCAGGTTGCCACTTGAATCCTTGTGTAGATGAAGCCTGAGAATTAGGATGTACCTTGCCTACCATTCTCTGTACAATTGGCAGGACCCTAATTCCATCCTTATCCCAGCTCCATTCCCATCATCCCTCAGCTCTAGCTGTTGCCTTTTCCTGTGCATGGGACTGCCTAACACAATTAGCTTCACTTCTATTCCGCTCCTGCGTCCTGCAATCAGTCAGAATCTCTCAGTCCAGACATGAAGAGCCATTTTAATACTGCAGCTCTGGATAAACTTTCCCCGGCCTTGTGTACAGACTGCACCTACCCAAAGTTGATTGATGAGGGTTTTGAGTTAAACTAGATATTTTGAAGATGATCAGTCCCAGTAACTTTCTTTGGGAGATAATTAAGGCAAATAATAAGTTGGGAAATAATTAATTGGATGCAATGAGAAAAGGCTATTCAGTCCAGGCAAGCCTGAAAGTATAATGAAGGGATATGCAATCTCTCGGTCCATTTCCTTCTGCTTTACACAGTGATCTGTCACAGAAGCAGCTTGCCTACTGGAGGGATTGAAAGAGGCTGGTCATTGGTTGGTTTTGCTCCTTTGGCAATGTATCTTTCATAGCATTCCCCAAGAATTTATGCTTGCAGCTACTTGAATGCAAGAAAATTCAACCATCTGAAGGCAGTTTTTATCATCTATTTTGATGTATCACTCTAGTTTTTTTTAAAGTGCAACCATATTTAATTAAATGGGTTTTGTGATCTATTTTTTTTTGTAACCTAAATCTTGATCTAAATATTCCCCAATATTGATGGACCTGGGGTTTGTTGCAAAGAATTTCTATTAGTTTCAGTAGTCTTACAGTAATGTGCGCTTGACATTTCCAAAACACAAATGTTGGATTTTCTGCTTCTGGCCTGAATTACATTACTTAACCGCCTTTTATTAATGTACAACTTCAAGATGATTTATGTGGAGGATGAACACAGGAGGTGGGGCGGGGGGGGGGGGGAGGTGGGAGGAAATGTCAAGTTCCCAACCATCAATCGAGCTGTTCCTATCACCTTTGTCTGACCTGGTGTGGGTTGCAACTCTGGTTGGGCAATATGCCTGGAGGTTTAATTACTTGCCTCCCTGCCGCCACACATTACCAGCCATCCTCACGGTTCCTGTCCTCCTACACCCATTAGGCAGCTGCTGGAAATGTAAATATCTTTAAAAGGGGTTAACAATCTCTATGGCGGGTCTTAATGCTTGCTGGATATGATCATTGCCTGGTGCTTGGGTGGTGCAATTGTTTGTTGCCCCTTGCCTTTTTACTAGTTAGAAAAATATTGGGGATGGGCTGAAAGGCAGTTTGACTGGCGCTGAAAAATCTATTATAGTGAATTTGCAAGAGAATTGATAATTCATTCTTTAAATGGAGAAAAACACCACATGACTGGCTTATTTCTAGAATCTTCTGCATTGTATTGAAGAGTATTAGGTGTTACAGTGTGCGAAATGGCCACAAGATGTTTGTTAGTGGAGAAATATTGGGTGGCGCACGGGGGGAATCTCCTACCCTTCTTCAGAATAGTGTCCTGGATTTATTTTGTTCACCTCAGGATTGTGTCACTTGAAAGAGAGAGTATTGCAGTTGAATCACCAGCATCACTTCAGCATTTCAGATGGGGCAGCAGTTAATGTAAATTTTCAGATGTCAATAGAGATTGTTCTCATGGAAGCTGAGGATAGGGGCACTGACCAAGTTTGTTTAATGCTGAAATGATCACAAAACATTGTCTCTGTTTTACTGAATCCAAACCACCTATCCGGCTCGCTCACTAAGCCCATTGTAGCTGCTGGATTTGGAGTGAATGGCCAAGTCCTGCAAAAACTCGAGGAATTTATTTAATAGAACATCCAGCGCAGAAGGAGGCCATTCGGCCCATCGAGTCTGCACCGACTCACTTAAAGCCCTCACTTCCACCCTATCCCCGTAACCCAATAACCCCTCCTAACTTTTTTAGTCACTAAGCGCAATTTGTCATGGCCGATCTACCTAACCTGCACATCTTTGGACTGTGGGAGGAAACCGGAGCACCCGGAGGAAACCCACGGGGAGAACGTGGAGACTCTACACAGACAGTGACCTAGCGGGGAATCGAACCTGGCGCTGTGAAGCCACAGTGCTATCCACTTGTGCTACCGTGCTTTTATTAATGTAATGGAAACGGATTGCATTTGTTGTAGATGCAGAAAGAAGACTGAGAAAGATATACCCCAGCAGTTTTGTATTAAGGTAATGAAATGGAAAGCTTGGTTTGGCGAATGTGAGTAAAACTGGAGAACTCTGCTGGAAACCCTCACTGCCATCTGTACAGGAAATGGGAATGTATTTGAACGATTAATACAGAAATTGTTCCAGATTCTCCTGGGAGAGCTTGAAACATGTTCAATGTTTCTGTTGCCAAAAGCACTTCTAGTCTCTTTATACCAGGAGGTTTTATTGTAAATAAATGTCTAAATTGACCAATGCAATCTCTTTTCCCCCCCCCCCCCCATTTTGTTTTGTAGCAAAACGTATGCAAGGTCTTAATTTCTTTTATTTTCTAGTGTCCAGGGTATGATCCTTGTATAGCCCTGAAACGATAGACTTTGTAGTTTAAAGTTTTGACCTTGATTTGACGGTGTAATATTTTCAGGTTTAAGTATTGTTTCAAATTTCCATTTGCTGTTCAGATTAAATAGGTTCTCTCTCTCTCTCTCTCTCTCTCTCTCTCTCTCTCTCTCTCTCTCACTTTGTATGTGTCTTTCTCTCTCTCTCTCTCTCTCTCTCTCTCTCTCACTTTATATGTGTCTTTCTCTCTCTCTCTCTCTCTCTCTCTCTCTCTCTCTCTGTGTGTGTCTTTCTCTCTTTCTCTGTCTTCATGTGTGTCTCTCTCCCTCTCTCTCTCTCTCTCTCTGGGCGCGATTCTCCGCTCCCCATGCTGGGTGGGAGAATCGCGGGAGGGCCGGGCAAATCATGACACGCTGCCCTGGCACCCCCCGCGATTCTCCCACTCCCCTGCTCGGAGAATTGCCGCTCGCCATTTTTCACTGCGACCGGCGATTCTCCGGACCGGATGGGCCGAGCGGCCTGACGTTCCCGACCTGTTCACGCCGGCGGCAACCACACCTGGTCGCTGCCGTCGTGAACATGGGCGGAGAGGGGAGCGGGCACCACGGCCGTGCTCGGGAGGGGACTGGCCCGCGATCGGTGCCCACCGATCGTCGGGCCGGCGTTTCCAAGGGATGCACTCTTGCCGCTCCGCCGCCCCGCAAGATCAAGCCGCCACGTCTTGTGGGGCAGCGGAGGGGAAGACGGCAACCGCGCATGCGCTGGTTGGAGCCGGCCAACCTGCGCATGCGTGGCTGATATATCATTAGGCACGCTGGCCGCGAGATTCACAGCACGCCGCTCTTAGCCCCCTGGGGGAGGGGGTTGAATAGGGTGCGAGTCAGCCGAGTTCACAACGGCCTTCCTGATGCCGCGCGGGAGCGGAGAATCGCGCCCTTTGTGTGTCTCTCTCTCTCTCACTCTTTGTCTCTCTCTCTCTCTCTTTGTGTGTGTCTCTCTCTCTTTGTGTGTGTGTGTGTGTGCGTGTGTGTCTCTCTCTCTCTCTCTTTGTGTGTGTGTCTCTCTCTCTCTCTTTGTGTGTGTGTCTCTCTCTCTCTCTCTTTGTGTCTCTCTCTCTCTCTCTCTTTGTGTGTCTCTCTCTCTTTGTGTCTCTCTTTGTGTCTCTCGCTCTCTCTCTTTGTGTCTCTCGCGCTCTCTCTCTCTCTCTCTCTCTCTCTCTCTTTGTGTCTCTCGCTCTCTCTCTCTTTGTGTCTCTCGCGCTCTCTCTCTCTTTGTGTCTCTCGCGCTCTCTCTCTCTTTGTGTCTCTCTCTCTCTCTCTCTCTTTGTGTCTCTCTCTCTCTCTCTCTCTCTCTTTGTGTCTCTCTCTCTCTCTCTCTCTTTGTGTGTCTCTCTCTCTCTCTCTCTTTGTGTTTCTCTCTCTCTCTCTCTCTCTTTGTGTCTCTCTCTCTCTCTCTTTGTGTCTCTCTCTCTCTCTCTTTGTGTCTCTCTCTCTCTCTACACTACCAACTGTACTTCTCTTGTTCCTTTTATGAAAAGTTCTTGTACATTTGCTGACCATCCTTCAGTGGGTCAAGCTGTCTGTTAAGCTAGTGAGGATGTAGAGTACAAGTACCCTTTTGCGTCTTGATGGAACCCAATCTGTCAAGACGATGCTTGAGTGAGTAGTCATTATTAAGGTTGGGTGGCATTCACACCTCTGCCCAGCAACAACAACGGTTTACATTGTCAATGTATCAGCAAGTACATGTTGCAACAATAACATTGTTAAGCTAATTGCCTTACTAAAAGCAGGTAATGGTTATTGGCTCAACCTGCAAAAGAATATAAATGGACACCGCTGGGACAGTTGCAGGGGATTTTATATGGAGTTTGTATCTCTGCTGAGTTGCATGCAGAATAAACTTGCTGAAGGTAAAATTCAAACTTCTGTATTATCCCTCCATCATATACCACATTAGTATCAACATTCTTTCTGTAGTGCCTTTACATAGTAAAACACTCCAAGCTGCTTCACAGGGAACGCCATCAAACCAGACTTGATACTGAGCAGCAAACGTAGATGTTAGGACAGGTGTCCAAGCTTGGACAAAGCAGTAGATTTAGCGGAGTGAGGGAGAGGGAGGTATAGGGAGTGAATTCCAGACCTTGGAGCCTAAGCAGCTTAAACCATGGTTTCAATGTTGAAGTGAATCAAATTGGGGATCTGCATGAGGCCTGAATTCGACGAATGAAGCAATCCTGACTGCTTGTAGGGATGGAGGGAGAATTTTAATTCACGGATTTTAATTCACGGATTTGGATGATCGGGTAATATGCTGAGAACATTTTAAAATTTGAATTCAAGCTGAGTGGTCCCATTTATATGCAGCCACTAAACCCCAGTCACTTTCAGAAGTGCGGGCTCCAATCGTGACTTGAAATAAAAAAAATGAAAATCGCTTATTGTCACGAGTAGGCTTCAATGAAGTTACTGTGAAAAGCCCCTAGTCGCCACATTCCGGCGCCTGTTCGGGGAGGCTGTTACGGGACTTGATGAGGAAATGATTTAATCATCTCCATTCTGGCTGCCTTTATTCAGCCTGATGCAAGCTGGGTAACTGCTGTTGACACAGTCAAATCTGGGAAGTTTGGGAGTAAGAATGGCAAGGGAGTGGTGAACCAGGGAGAGGTGGTGCCCCTGCCCGTTTGGGAATTCCTGCATCCTCTGAAATTCCTAGTTTACAGAGAATTCTTAAGATAACCTGAAATGAGGGGCGCGATTTAACAGAAATGAAAAAGTGCCAGGTCGCGCACAGTTAGCCAGGCGCTCCCTGGCACTGCCGAGAACGACCACACTCTGCGTCCATTCTGGGTCTCAGTGAGGAAATCCCTGCCGAGCGTTTCCTGCAACTAACGTGCTCCATTCACCAGTGCATTGGGGAGCAATTTTTAAACGGTGCCCCAATGTCGAGGCACTCTTCTCCCCCCCCCCCCCCCCCCCCCCCCCACGGCCTCTGGACCCCACCAAATGCCCCAACTCTCCTATAAGGGGTCATTGCGCCCCCTCGCCCCGCACCCCACCTTAAAATGGCAGGGCACTCCTGGGCCTGATGCCTGGTGCAGGCAAAATGTCACCAAGGCACCCTGCAGTGCCCCTGCCAGGTTAGCACTGGCACCTGGGAACCCTGGCATGACCAGTGTCCAGGAGGTGCCAGGGTGACTGTTAGGGTGCCAGGATAGCACCCTGTCCAGAGCCCAATCATCCAGGGTCCCCCGATCGTATCAAAGACTCTCCCCGCACCCGCCCCCAACTCAAGTGCCGATATACCTGGCCCCCATTTGTGGAGACCAGTGCTAACTGGCGCCTGTCTTGGGCCTCCTCAGTGATGGGTTTCGATTCCGGGCGCTGGTTAGAAACAGCAGAAGTTGTAACCTTGACAGGGAGCCAGTGTATAACAGTGGGCACGGGGGCTGATGGATGAATGGGACTGAAGTCAAGTAAGGATACAGGGATCAGAGATTTGGATGAACTCACATTTATGGAGACGCAAGATGGAAGCCCACTAGGAAAGCACTGAAATGTTCAAGCAAGAAAACTTAATTTGGTAGAAAAAATATTCACTCCAATATGTTTGCAGGGAAGGAAATAATGGGTGGGCTGGGTTGCAAAGAAGGGAAATAGATGGGCTTCAGGCATAAATCTGACACAGGAAAGTTAAACACAGCCACCCAATGTATTTTTGATCCTGGCAGCATTCGCACGCAGTCATGTTTAAATAATGTTGTGCAAAATGCTTTCACTTTCGTCACCCAGTTTAAACGCCTGACTGACCCGCTGAGCAGTCCAATTACTCGACAATATTAAATGAAAATTTTCCTAACTTTGAGAGTTATTCATACCAATATGCCTACTCTGGCAAACGTCCACTGTTGTGAGGTTTAATTCGCACAGCAGTACATTATATACACACACACACACACACACACACACACACATTCCGCTATATATGGGCTCCCCACTGCATAATTTCAAACAATAAACTGGTGATTTTGAGCATCCCCAAAGGTCAAGATCAGGGGGAAGCCAAATCTCAAAAAAAAAGAATTAAAGAATAGCAGAAATCCCAGTTTGTCTTTTTAAATCCAGTTACACTAACAAAACAGCACAGCTTTCATGCCTAGATCTACAGTGTTATTGACTGACATTTGCTCATAGTGCTCTCATATCCACACAGCACTAAGCCCTCCCTGTAAATCACATTGTATCTGTGCACTGGCTTCTATGCACCAGGGATGAATGCATATAACTGACTATTTGTTTTCCTTGGTGCATGCTGATAGGGGGTGAGGTAGGGGGAGGGGCACTACAATAGCCATTAAAGTTGCTCTATCTAAGGTGGGAACTTTCTCTAAAGGCGGGAGCGTTAGAAGTTGCAGAAATTCCCAAATGGATGGGAGCCCTACTTTACTCCTCCCTGGCACGGTGGCGCAGTGGTTAGCACTGCTGCCTGCGGCACTGCGGAGGATCAGGGTTCGATCTCAGCCCCGGGTCACTGTCTGTGTGGAGTTTGCACCTTCTCCCCATGTCTGCGTCGGTTTCACCCAAAGATGTGCAGGTTAGGTGAATTGGTCACGCTAAATTGCCCCTAGATTGGGCAAAAAAAATAATTGGGTACCCTAACGTTTTTTTAAAAACCCTCCTCCCAGGCTCACTGTTCCCTGTATTCAAGCTGTTCATGTTAGACCGTTTCAACAGCATTTTACCCAGTTTGTACAGGTAGATTGTGGCATGGTGGTGATGCACTAGACTAGTCATCCAGATGTTCAGGTTAATGCTCCAGGGACAACGGTTCAAACCACCCCATGGCTGCTGGCAGATTTTAGATTCAATTAATATGTTAGGAATATAAATACAGCCTCCATAATGATGACCGTGAAAGCTTGAACATTGATTGGTCAACCAGATGGGCATTTAATGACAATGTCCTATAGGGAAGGAAATCAGCCATCCTTGCCTGGACGGACCTACATATGACTGCAGGCCTAGAGCAATGCTGCTGAGTCTAAACTACCCTCTGAAATGGCTTACTGAGCCACTCATTTCAAGGGCAATTAGGGATGGTCAATGAATGCCACCTTGCCAGTGATTGTACATCCCATGAAAGGATATATTTAAAGAAAAACATCTTCCATGGTCCTACTCGCTATGTCTATAATTTATTAACCCTCTAGATCTCTGCACTCCTCCATTTCTGGCCTCTTGAGCACCCTGATTTTAATTGCCCTGCTATTACCAGTTGTGCCTTCTGCTGCCTAGGGCTTGGGATTCTCTCCCGTCAACCTCCTTTCATCTCTCTCCTTCAGATGCTCCCCGTTAACAACGCTCCAGACATTCGTTCTAATTCCTTCTTTATCAGACTTTGCCTGGTAATGCTCTGGGAATATTAGCAGTGCTATATAAACGTTTTGATTTGATTTATTTATTGTCATGTGTATTGAGGTACAGTGAAAAATATTGTTCTGCTTACAGTCCTGGCAGATCACTCCATACATAACAATTAATTAACGAACATGCTGCAGGGAAGAGCTCGCAGAGAGTCGCTGTGCTCCGACGCCATCTTGGAAACAATATGTTTTTTAAAATCCAGCCTGTTGTTTTTTTTTGTGCCCAATGTTCAGTCAGGAAGACATGATGTGGAGATGCCGGCGTTGGACTGGGGTGAGCACAGTAAGAAGTCTTACAACACCAGGTTAAAGTCCAACAGGTTTGTTTCAAACACGAGCTTTCGGAGCACGGCTCCTTCTTCAGGTGAATCCTTCTTCAGGATTCACCTGAAGAAGGAGCCGTGCTCCGAAAGCTCGTGTTTGAAACAAACCTGTTGGACTTTAACCTGGTGTTGTAAGACTTCTTACTGCAGTCAGGAAGAGGAAGAGCTGGTCTGGTTCACTTGTAGATGACCTCCAAGGCTCGGTATTGTTGGTTGGAGAAATGCTCTGACCTCTTCGCTCACTCCACTTCCCGATCTGCGCAGCTTCCAATGGCCTCTCCCTGTAATGTACCGCCGGGGCTGCGGCCCCGCTGCTTCCGAACCGGTCCCAGCCTTCGCAGCGGCTCTCGCCACCCAGCAAGCCAGCTGGACTGACCTTACCGTCTGCTGGAAGCAGCCCAGGCACAGTGGGTGCCCGCGTATCGGCGTCACCGGCTACGCCAGCAGCTTCCGGTAAACCGGGCACGGGCATTAAGCCAGGTTGAGGGTGGGGGCCGGGGCAGAGGCTCGGGATCGGACAGGTCACTCAGTCTCTTTCGCCCCATTATGGCCACTCCAGTTCCGCTTGAGGGTCCTTCAACGCTCCCTTATATAAGTTGTTAAACGCCTTCCCGCTTGTGTGGCACAAGCAAGGAAGATGACCCATTTGATACCTGGGGTGGGATTCTCCGACCCCCCGTCGGGTCGGAGAATCGCCGGGGGCCAGTGTCAATCCCGCCCCCGCCGTGTCCCGAATTCTCCGCCACCAGAGATTCGGTGGGTCGGGAATCACGCCGCGCCAGTTGGCGCCCTACCCCCCCACCCCCCCCCCCCCCCCTCCGGCGATTTTCCGGCCCGCAATGGGCCGAGTCCCGCCGCTGTCAACCCTCTCCCGCCAGCGTGGATCAAACCACCTACCTTACCGGCAGGAGCAGGCAGGTTCTGGGGGGAGGGGGGGGCGCTGGGCGATCTGGCCCCGGGGGTGCCCCCACGGTGGCCTGGCCCGCGATCGGGGCCCACCGATCGGCGGGCGGGCCTGTGCCGTGGGGGCACTCTTTTCCTTCCGCCTTCACCATGGTGGAGGCGGATGTGACCCCCTCCCCTGTGCATGTGCGGGGATGATGTCAGCAGCTGCTGACGCTCCGGCGCATGCGCGGACATACGCCGGCCGGTGAAGTCCCTTCGGCCCCGACTGGCATGGCGCCAAAGGCCGTCCATGCCAGCCGGCGGAGCGCCAACCACTCCGGTGCAGGCCTAGCCCCTGAAGGTGAGGGCCTGGCCCCTAAAGGTGCAGAGACTTCCGCACCTTTGGGGCGGCCCGACGTCAGAGTGGTTCATGCCACTCCATCACGCCGGGACCCCCCGCCGCGCCGGGTAGGGGAGAATCCCAGCCCTGATTTTTATGGGGCTATCAAGTAGTGCTGGGGTAGTTAGACCCAAGTGGTGAACAAAATCCGGGAATTCTGCCAGTTCCCCGGCTCCTGAATGCTATCAGTGTGTCACTGCTGAAAACGCATACTTTGTGGGAACAGTTGAGCTGAGGACACAATTGAGTACCATTTATGATGCCTCCCAGTTGTTAAATAGAAACCTCCACCCTCCCAACATCCATTGTCCAGGCTGACGTGTGTGAAGAATTGTCACAACATCCACCCCCTCCACCCTCCCAACATCCATTGTCCAGGCTGACGTGGTTGAAGAATTGGCACAAGAGCAATCTCCCAAAGATCTGCTTTTGCTACCCTTGGGAACGATGTCTCAGTATGATTCATCATTTTAAAAGGGGCAGGGCTGGGTGAGAGTCACAGGGTAGCTATATTGTGTCATTTCTGTGATGCACAACTCCTGTTTACACCCAGATATGCCAAATACCTGCTCGTGAAGATAGTGCCCTTTGCAATGAACCTAGTCCGGCCTAAAAAGACTATCATGGTTGAACGGGGTAAGCTCATGCCTGATTATGGTGTGGTGGATAGGCCATTCAGCCCCTTGAGCCTGCATGACCATTTGTGTCCAACTGTAGCAAAACATCCCGACTTTTATATTGAATTCTCCTTGCAATAAGCAACTAGATTCCATTTGCCTTCCTAATCACTTGCTGTGCCTGTGTACTAACTTTTTCTGATTTATATACCTGGACATGCGATCCCTCTGCAGCTCGGAGTTCTGCAATCCCCTCTCCGCTTAAATAATACATGGCTTTTCTATTTTCCCTGCTAAAGTGGACAAGTTCACATTTCACTCCATCTGCCAAATTATTTCCCACTCACTTAACCTATCTCTTGTCCCTTTGCACTCCCATCAGCAAATTTAGCAACCATATATTTGGTCCTGCCATCTAAGTTTGATTGACTTAGATTGTAAGTAGTTGAGGCCCCAGCATTGATGTTTGTGGCACTCCACCCGTTTTACATCTTTCCAATCCGAAAATGACACATTTATACCTATTCTCTTTTACCAGTTAGCTAACCAATCCTCCATTCATGCTGATGTGTTACCCCCTGCATCATGAGCTCTTATTTTGTGCAGTACCTTGATGTAGCACCTTGTCAGATGTCTTCAGGAAATCTAAATACACCACATCCACGGGTTCCCTGTTTATCCACATTGCTTGTTACTTCCTCAAAGAACTACAATTAAATCCAATTTTCCTCTCGCAAAATCATATTGACTCTGGCTGATCGCATTGAGATTTCTAATTGCCCTTCTAAAACTACTTTTAAGAACAGATTCCAGTCTTTTTCTTCCTTATATTTGTTAAGGTAGCTGGTCGGTCGTTTCCTTCTTTCTGACTCCGTCTTTTCTTGAATAGAGGAGTCACTATTTTCCATTCTGATGGGATCATAGAATCCACACACTGTAGAAGGAGGCCATTCAGCCCATCAAGTCTACACTGACCCTTTGGAAGAGAACCCCACACCCCTGCGCTATCCCTGTATATAAAGATCCTAGGCTGGAGTCTATCAGGTCCTGAGACTTGTTAGCTTTTAGCTCCAATAATTTTCTCAACATCTTTTCCTGCTGATTGAAATTGAATTTCTCCCTCCCATTTACCTCTTGATGCACCATTATTTCTGCAATGTTATTTGTATCCTCTACAGTGAAAGCAGATGGCCTCTGAAATAGTCTGTACCTTGAATATTCATGTGCCAGGGTGGGTAGCGCGGTAGCACAATGGTTAGCACTAGCACCAAGGACCCGGGTTCGATTCCCAGCTTGGGTAACTGTCTGTGCGGAGCCCGCACGTGCTCCCCGTGTCTACGTGTGCTTTTCTCCCACAAGCCCTGAAAGACCTGCTGTTGGGTGAATTGGACATTCTGAATTTTCCCTTGTTGTACCCGCACAGATGTGGGATTTTCACAGTAACTTCATTGCAATGTTAATGTAAGCCTGCTTGTGACAATAATAAAGATTATTATTGTGATCTTGCAACCATATCTCTGCAATGGCTATCAGATC
Source organism: Scyliorhinus canicula (assembly GCF_902713615.1). NCBI lineage: Eukaryota > Metazoa > Chordata > Chondrichthyes > Carcharhiniformes > Scyliorhinidae > Scyliorhinus > Scyliorhinus canicula. Next base: position 20,577,954 of record NC_052160.1, on the reverse strand, counting down.
ATAAATATTTGTTTTCATTTGTGCTGTCAATGTATCTGTTTAGTTGCATGTGCTATGTGCATTCAGGTACAGAGCCTTTAATTCTGCCCTTTACTATTTTGGCAACCTCTATGTGGCTCATTCTTTAAGTTTACATAGAACAGTACAGTACAGCACAGAACAGGCCCTTCGGCCCTCGATGTTGTGCCGAGCATTGCCCAAAATCAAGATCAAGCTATCCCACTCCCTGTCATTCTGGTGTGCTCCATGTGCCTATCTAATAACCGCTTGAAAGTTCCTAAAGTGTCCGACTCCACTATCACAGCAGGCAGTCCATTCCACACCCTAACCACTCTGAGTAAAGAACCTACCTCGGACATCCCTCCTATATCTCCCACCCTGCATCTTATAGTTATGCCCCCTTGTAACATCTACATCCACCCGAGGAAATAGTCTCTGAATATCCACTCTATGTATCCCCCTCATCATCTTATAAACCTCTATTAAGTCGCCTCTCATCATCCTCAGCTCCAAAGAGAAAAGCCCTAGCTCCCTCAACCTTTCCTCATAAGACCTATCCTGCAAATCAGGCAGCATCCTGGTAAATCTCCTTTGCACCCTTTCCAATGCTTCCACATCCTTCCTATAATGTGGTGACCAGAACTGCACACAATACTCCAAATGTTATCTGCCATCTTATTTTCCATTCATTCCCTAGACTCATTTTTCTATAGGACCAAAGCTCACTCTGTTAATTCTTTATTTTTTTAAATGTTTATAGAAGCTCTTACTGTCTTTATATTTTTGGCTTGCTATCTCTCACTCTCTGATTTTTCCCTTTATAAATCTCTCCGTCATTCTTTGCTGTTTTTTATATTCTATATGTGTTTGTATCTTTGTCCCTTATTGCCCCACATTATTATTTCCCTTATTGCTATCTCTTGCCTTGCCCTCTCTTTAATTTGTCATCTCTTCCCTCACTTGATCCTTTGCCTCCACTATTTAGTATAAAGCTCTCCTGTACCGTCCTAGTTATATGACTCCCCAGAGCGCTGGTCCCAGTCAACTGAAGACTGTTCCAATGGTACAACTCCTACTTTCCCCAGTAGTAGTGCCTGAGGTGCCCCATGATTCAAAACACTTTTGACCAACCTTTCAGCACCTCCAATCCAAATCTTTTTCAACTGAACGAAGTGTTGAACTGGCTGCTGCTGTGCTTAAAAATAGGTGGGAAACATTCCAAATCGCGCATCAATCATTCTAATCTTTAGCATTCCATGTACATTTCTCCAAATATGACACTGCTTTTTAAAAAAATAAACTACCTCTTTGACCAAATTTGAAAAAAATTTAAAGTGCCCAATTTTTTTTCCCTCCCAATTATGGAGCCATTTACTGTGACCAATTCACCCGACCTGAACACAGACAGTGACCCAGGGCCGGGATTGAACTCGTGTCCATGAGGCAACAGTGCTAACTGCTGTGCCACCATGCCGCCCCCTCTTTGACCAAAGTGAAAGGACAAGTGTCTAAATGAAGGCGAGGCAGAGTGTGGGTTTTAGGCAGGGTTGGGCCAGGGTAGCTGAAGGCCAACATTGGAATGATTCAAATCAAGGATGTACAAAGAGGCCAGAATTGGAGGATCACCGGAGGTTTATGAAGGGTTGTGGGGCTGGAGGATAATCTCACAATCCAACCAGAGAAGGTGCCAAAATAAGATTTACAAGAATGTCCTAGCAGCTAAGGGGTTAGAGAAAATGCTGGGAAATCTCAGCGGGTCTGGCAGCATCTGTAGGGAGAGAAAAGAGCTAATGTTTCAAGCCTGATGACTCTTTGCCAATGCAAAGAGTCATCGGACTTGAAACGTTAGCTTTGTCAATACAAAGAGTCATCGGACTCGAAACATTAGCTCTTTTCTCTCCCTACAGATGCTGCCAGACCTGCTGAGATTTTCCAGCATTTTCTCTTTTGTATCAGAGTAATTTGCTTTTAGCTAAGGGTTACAATGAACAGACGAGACTGAATAGGCTGGGGCCCTTTTTCACCAGAAAAAGAGAATGCTCAGGGGTGACCTTATAAATGTTTTCAAATTTATGGATGTGTTTGATTGGGTAAGCAAAAAGATGTTCCCACTTATGAAACAGACCAAAACTAGGGACCGTAAGTACGAACATATGAACAAGGGGCAGGAATAGGCCACTCGGCCCCGTCAGTCTGCACCGCTCCTAATTTATCAAGAATCTATCCAGCTTGGCATTAAAAATATTCAAAGACTCTTGTTTCCACCATGTTTTGAGGAAGTGAGTTCCAAAGTTTCTCAACCCTGTGAGAGACAAACACCTTCCTCATGTCTTGTCTTAAATGAGCGACCTTTTATTTTAAAACAGTGACCCCTAGTTCTAGATTCTCCCACAAGAGGAATCATCCTCTCCACATCTTGCCAAGATCCCTCAGGACCTTGTGTTTCAAACCAGTTGCTTCTTATTCTTCTAAACTCCAGTGAATACAAGCCTGGCCTGGCCAACTTTTCCTCCTAATTCCTGCTATTAGTCAAGTAAACATTTCTGAACAGCTTTCAATGCATTTGCATCTCTTCTTAAATAAGGTGACCTATACTGTACACAGTACTCCAGATGCAGCTTCAACAACACCCTGTATAACTGAAGCATAATTTTCCTAGTCTTGTATTTGGTTTTCCTTGCAATAGACAATAACATTCTATGAGTGTTGCTAACCTCTTGTGATTCATGCCCTAAGGCACCCAGATCCTTCTATATTTCAGCGCTGTGAAATTGCTCACCACTTGGGTGATATTTTTATTCGTCCTGCCAAAATGGACAACTTCACATTTTCCCATATCGTACTCCATTAGCCAACTCTTTGCCCACTCACCTACCTATCTATATTCTTTTGTCGCCTCATTATATCCTCTTCACAATTTCCTTTCCTACCTATCTTTTTGTCATCTGCAAATTTAACAAGCATGCCATTGGTCCCTTCATCCATATTATTTGTATAAATTGTCAAGAGTTGTGGCCCCAGGACTGTGGCGCACCACATGTCATTTCTAGTTGCTAGATATGACCCATTTTGCCAACTCTGTTTCCTGTTAGCTATCCATGCCAATATGTTCTCCACTACATTGCAAGCTTTTATCAAATGCCTTCTGGAAATATAAGCACAGTACATCCACTGATTTCCCAGTTATCCACAGCACTTGTTACTTCAACTCCGATAAATTGGTTAAATAAGATTTCCCTTTAACCAAACCATGCAGACGTTGCTGGATTCTCTTGAATGTGTCTGGGCACCCTGTTTTAACATATTTATTAATTGCTTCCAGCAGTTGCCCTACAACAGTTAGGCGAACATGTTTCCTGCTGTCTCTGCCCCACTTTGGATAAAGGAACTACAGCACGGTAGCACAGTGGTTAGCATAGTTGCTTGACAGCTCCAGGGTCCCAGGTTCGATTCCCGCCTTGGGTCACTGTCTGTGCGGAGTCTGCACATTCTCCCCGTGTCTGCGTGGGATTCCTCCAGGTGCTCCGGTTTCCACTCTCAGTCCAAAGGTCTGCAAGTCCGGTGGATTGGCCATGATAAATTGCCCTTAGTGTCCAAAAAAGGTTGGGTGGAGTTACTGGGTTATGGGGATAGGGTGGAGGGTGCTCTTTCCAAGGGCCGGTGCAGACTCAATGGGCCGAATGGCCTTCTGCACTGTAAATTCTATGATACATTACCTATTTTCCAATCTAATGGAACCCTATTAAAGTCATTAATAAATCCAATAGGGCAGTACGGTGGCACAGTGGTTAGCAATGCTGCCTCACGGTGTCGAGGACCCGGGTTCAATCCCGGCCCTGGGTCACTCTGTGTGGAGTTTGCACATTCTTCCCCCTGTCTGCGTGGGTCTCACCCCCACAACCCAAAAAGATGTGAAGTGTAGGTGAATTGGACATGCTAAATTGCCCCTTAATTGGAAAAAAAATTTGGGTACTCTAAATTTATATATAATAAGGTATTCGGGAGAAACCTTCCATTTAAGACAAATAAATGTTTTTAAGCAGATGCCAGAAAAGTGTAAGGGAGAAAGAATGATATATTGACAGGATAAGATACCAAATAAGTGGGAGGGTGCTCAGCGGAACGTGAACACTGACTTGGATTAGTTGGTCTTGTGTTGTTCTGTGTTGTAGATTCATTGTTATCTTGGATTATTGTTATCTTTCATTATTGTATCGCTTGTTATGACATCAGTTCCATGTTCCATTGCTAGTTTTCACGTTCAGAGGTACTAATTCTTATTCTTTTGTTACAAGACTTAGTTTGACATTCTAACACACTTTACTTATGTATCCATTCTAATATAATTTCAGTTTCTAATGCATAAGCTTTTGTCATTCATCAGTCAGTGCATTCATTCTACATATCTTTAAAACTAACCAAATTGCATGGCATTACAGTAAAAAGAACAAATTCGCTCACGGAAATAATTTTCTTCAGTTGTCTTGGCCAATTGTGGATCTCTTATTGGTTGTCTCTTTTCTCCCCCTCTCTATCGAGTGACAAGTGTTCGCACACCCTCGTATTCACTTGATTCAACCCTGTATGGCCTATCTGTCTCTCTCAAGCCTGGCACTTTCCTTCCTATTGATTTTTCAGGCCTGCCTGCACACTGACAGCTATATTTGGAAAAAAAAAATTGGGAGAATCGTGCCCCTCTCAGGGTCCTCATTTGTATCGTTTAGACTATATTGCCCAACCCTGACATTTGTTTTGACCCTCCAATGCATTGTGTGTCACCTTGTGCTCCCCACCCCGAACTGTGACACCTGTGTGCCTTTTTTTTAAACTTAGTTTTGAATTGTGAATATATTTGGTTTCACATCCAGAAAGTGGACCATTTCGCTGCATAACTAAATTGGTCACAGATGCTACCAGCTGTGTGAGTTTCTCTCCTTTCTGCCAATTTATTCCATTCCTTTCTGCTTCCCATTAACCAAGCAATTTTCAATCCATCCAATGATACAACATAAGTGGGAGGTGGTTCAAGTGAGTTTCCATCTGAATTGTCAAAACAGAGAGGTTGAATGATTGGAATTTTAGACCATTTAATCTTTCTCATATGTTTCTATCTCCGCAAGTCGAATTTCACTTTTTGGTTGCAATTTTTTTAATTCCACTTAGCCACTATTCTGTTTTGTTTTTACATAGCACCTTTTAATTCGATATGCACAACAGGGCAAATCAAATAGATTTTGACATTTTGTGATAGAGAGAGACATTAAGATAGCTGATCCGGGAAAAAAAAAGTTGGCAATAGATGTAAGTATTTGTGGAAAGTTTTCCAAATCCTGATTGAAACTAAATTCAGCTTGTGGGCCAAATATTGTGTTTTCTTGTTTTTACCCTGAGAAGCCATTCTCTAGATAATGGAAAGATGTTCATGCAGATCTTTTATCTGTTGGCAAACATCCAGGCTGTTTCCTAACAGAACTGGAAAGTTGATTCTTTGATCCGTTTCATTTGTGTCCTTCATAACCTGTGACTTTAGGCTTCGCTCGTTGCCACATGCTATGTTCCAGTCGCCGGTGTGAGATGATAATCATTTATTGTCATAAGTAGGCCTCATCGAAGTCACTGTGGAAAGCTCCTCGTCACCACATTCCGGCGCCTGTTCGGGGAGGCCGGTACGGGAATTGAACCCGTGCTGCTGGCCTTGTTCTGCATTGCAAGCCAGCTGTTTAGCCCACTGTGCTAAACCAGGCAGCAGAATGGTCCTGTTGGGGCCTCTCTGTAATCAGCTGGGACAGCTCTAATTCAGTGGGCTGAAGAGCTAGAAGCTTTGAAACCTTCAATTGGAAATTTGGTTACTCTGATGAACTCCCACGTCACTACAATATTTTTGTAAATGAATTGACAGCTGTTTGGCAGCATTTTATGCTGGTGCCCATTTACTCCCTATTGATTTGTTACTTAACGCAAATTAGGATGGCTTGTAATCAATCTGCATGTTTAGATTGCAAGGACGAGATGTCTGTAAAGAGGCCCACGTTTGTGCTTTCGTGCATATGTGATTTTTAAGTGCGAGTGGGGCTAAACCTCTCCATCGAGACTGCCTACAACCTTGGAATGCCATTGACTCCTTTCTTTGTCACCAGTTTTGCTTATTTTCCCTTTTGGTGCGGCTTTGCAATGCCATGGAATAAAAGAAGCATGACCTGCAGCATATCTTATCAGCATAATAGACTATGACTGCAGATTTTTAAAAAAGTTCCTGAGCGACATTTAACCAATTCGCTATGAAACCTGTATTTAAAAAAAATATTGCTCATTGAGTTATGAAAAAATAGGAATGTAGTTAGCCATGCATGCAATCAATTAGACATCTATATGGCAGAAACTTGAGGTCAGAAATTTTATTCGTCTAAATTTGACAAATAAACATGAATTTGACTGGAATTTGCAGTAGTAGGCCTTTACCAAGCGGCACAACTGAAAATGGGCCGGAAATGTGAAGAGGAGTAGATCATTCAGCCTGTCTCATCTGCTCTGGCATTCAGTTAGATCATGGCCGATCATTCTGCCTCTATGCCGCTTTCCTGTGCTATCCCCATATCCCTTCATGTCATTAGTATCTCAACATCTCTCAATCTCTGTCTTAAACATGCTCGATGATTAAGCTTCATCAATGCTCTGGGGTAGAGAATTCCAAAGAATCCCCACCCTGAGTGAAGAAATTCCTCCTCACCTCAGCCTTAAATGGCCTGCTCCTTGCCTTGAGACTGTGCCCTCTGGCTTTCAACACGCCACCAGCCTGGGGAAACGTCCTATCGACATCCACACTGTCACGCCCTGTAAGAATTTTATACATTTCTATTAGATCACCTCTCATTCTTCGAAACTCTAGTGAATACAGCCCCCGTTCCCTCAAATGATCAGCAGGACTTTAGCCAACGGTTAGTTATTAATGTGGGGGTATCCGAGGAGCCAATTATGTGACTTGCAAGCCATCTGCAACCTTTGGGCTACTTTTATGGCTCTTGTTTTACTTCCACATTCTCTGCACCAGTGTGTTACTGATTTTGATGGCTACATTATTCTAAACTTGATCCCAAACCCGACCTGCAGCATTCCCAAGAGTGAATGATGTGAATTCTTGGTGTGACTTGGTGGATATAGCTATGTGTATTTGACCTGTTCTATCCCAGTTTAAAGAGATTATACAGCACGGATGGAGGAGAAAGGTACAATGTTTAGCTTTTTAAAAATCTATATCAGCACTGGCATTCAAATTATTTGATTCACGTATTCTGGTTTTTGTTTTCACTGTTGCAAAGCATAACATTTGTTCTAATGTTGACTGTGGCACAGTTGGTAACTCTGTCGCCATTTTGTCACAGAGTTCCCGGTTCAAGTCCCACTCCAGCGCTTGAACACAAATCAATGTTAACACCCAATGCAGCACTGAGGGAGAGCTGCACTGTCGGAAGGGCCATCTTTTGGATTAGACGTTGAACAGAGATCCTCGTCTCCCTGCTCGAGTGGATATCAACAATCCCATGACACTATTTCAAAGGCGAGCAGGAAGGTTGTCCCTGGTGTCCTGGATATTATTTTATCCCTCAATCAACATCAGATTATCTGGTTGCTATCACATTGCTGGTTGTGGGAGCTTGCTGTGCACAGATTGACTGCCACGTTTTCTAATTTACAACAGAGGCTACACTTCAAAAAGACTTCATTGTCAGTATAGCACTTTGAGATGTCCGTGCTGGTGAAAGGCATTATGTAAATGCAGGTCCTTTTTTCTATTATAGTCAGCATATAACTATGACATGTTATTTGACCATGTTAGAAATTCTGATACTGTGGATTAATATTCTGTTTAATCCCCTATAGTCACTGCAACTTTGCAGAGGATCAGTACTTTGAGTGGGGTCGAGGGGAAGTGGAACAGAGAGGGTGCCATTCAACAAACCTGTTGATCCATCTGTGCTGTACCTACTCACTATGCAAACAAGAGTGTTTCCAATATTTGCGGCTGTCGATAGTTAACTAGCCCATTCCTCTAATTCTAAGAGGGTTTAAGAGGGTTGGAAGAACAAGTAATCCCGAATTCAAACTTTTACCAGTAAGAATGAATAACCAAAACCCACTGAGATGCAGATGTTTGGACAGAGATGGGGAACTACAAATGCACTTTTGGAAATGGACATATGCAATGTGCCCTTGTGGCAGAAACATAATCAAGACATTTTACACATGGGATCATTCTCTGGGCACTTCTCTGCATTACCTTCAGTGCTCAAGTTGTTTTGACTATACTCTGCGGTTTGATGATGACTTCTGTGTTTTGTATTTTCTTTATATAATTCCAGACTCTGTTGGTGATATTGGTTGCACATGTTGCATGACAAATCTGCTCAGACTCCTCTCTCTCTCTCTCTCTCAAGTTTCATGCTTGGTGATTTCAGCATTATTCATAGGGTATATCTGTCTTATGCGCTTTACACTTGACCTGACCATTCTGTGCACTGACATTTCATTTAACACACTGTCACTCTTATGGCTCTTTTCTCCTATACTAATGATGTTATATGAATCCACGATGAGCTTCATCTCCCGATAGTATCAACCATTATTTGAAATACAATCCCTACTGAATCTGGTGCATTGTTAATTATTATTTGTCGTCCTTCCTATTTTGGATCATCAAGCTTGGAATGGATTGCTCATCTTATCTTCACCCTTATCATTAATTTCATTGAAAACAATTGTGTCCCCCGAGGAATCTGTAACGTCTTCCAAGCCTAAAAAGTGCTCTTCTGTTTTCTTTATCTAACGCCTAACTTAATTCTGTCGCTCCCTACTCCAGTTAAAACTTTTATGTTTCAAAGTCTTGTCGAAAATTCAACTGTTTTAATTGGACTTGCCTGTTTCCCAGGCCGTTTTCTTTCAACCCAAAAAAACCTCCCACAGGCCAATTAACTGTGATCCCCTTTTCATGAATCCATGCAGCCTGATC